>NC_041400.2:137481688-137571688 GCF_900747795.2 Erpetoichthys calabaricus | reverse complement strand
TCCCAGTTAATCTTCGGATAGTTGAAGTCCCCCATGACTATAATATCCACCTGTAAACTTGCCTTTTTAATATTACTAAAAAGATGTGTGTTGATGGTCTACAACACACTCCTAAAATAAGATCTCTTTCCCTAATGCTTTCCAGGCGAAGCCACATGTCCTCACTAAGATGGGGCTCATCGTCCAACTGAAGAGGACTTGAATTTAAATTCTTTTTGACATAAACAGCAACCCCACCTCCTCTTCTGTTCTGTCTTACCTTTAAAAAATGTATATCCCTTTATGTTATACTTCTGGTCATCTTTGTTATTTAGCCAGGTTTCTGATGTTGCTATAATATCATAGTTATGCTGTACTACATACAACTACATCTCACTTACTGTACATTATTTTTGATACTTCTAGCATTAAGACAAGCTATTTTTAATGTGTTACTCCCTTTACCTTTAAACATTGGGTTAGAATTTACATTACTACACATTTTTATTTTTACACTATTGTTTGTTCCTCCATGTATAGTTCTAAACCTGGCCTGTCCTAAACTCCCTGCCCAACCCCCATGCCCTAGTTTAGACAATCCTCGACTAACCTATTCATATGCCTCCTCAATACATTGGTGCCCCTCCAGTTCAGATGTAACCCGTAGTGGCGGATTTTGGAGCAACAATTCTAAAACTGAATTTTTTGGTTCACAAAGATGCGTATATACAGTGCTCAGCATAAATGAGTACACCCCACTACATTTGTCAGAAAACCTTTAGTTTCCTTTCAGTATCAACATTGTCTATGAGATACTGTACTCCAAAAATACTCCCACAAATATGGGCCACTGATTGCAAACAAGATTTGTTAATTTGCACACACAAAAAAGTGATTATCCTAACAAATTCATTCAAGCCCATGTAGCAAAAATGAGTACACCCCAATTATAGTCTTAGGAGAAAAGCCACACTTAAGACTACAAAAGTCCAATTAACAGGCATTCAACCACAGGTGAGTCTAATGATTCATTTAAGAGGTGTCCAGCAGACAGGTGACTATAAAAGGGCATTACTTAACAAAGAAAAGCCCTTCCCATTTCATGCTGTCAGCAATGGCTCCACATGGAAGAGAAATGTCAAAAAATCTGAGAAAGGAAATCATTACTTTACACAAAAAAGGTGAGGGCTACAAGAAGATCAGCAAAGCTTTACATATCAGTCAAAATACTGTAGCAAAAGTGATCCAAAAATTTAAGAAAGATGGAAGTGCAACCATCTTACAGAGACGTCCAGGCTGTCCACGGAAGTTAACATCTCGACAGGAGCGTCTTCTGATGAGAAGGGTTGAAGAAAATCGCCATGCAAGTTCACTGCAGTTAGCTAAAGCAGTAGAAAGCCAAACTGGAGTGACCGTTTCCCGTGACACAATACGGCACACACTGCAGAGGAATGGCATGCATGGGTATCGTCCACGTAGGAAGCCTCTCCTAAAGCCCATGCACAAAAAAGCATGCCTAGAATTTGCTAAGGCCCATGCTGAAAAAGATGAAGACTACTGGGACTCTATACTCTGGAGTGATGAGACAAAGATCACTGTTTTTGGAACAAATATTTTCAAAACTGTATGGTGTCGTAAAGGTGAGGATTTCAAAGAAAAATGCATGGTGCCTACAGTGAAACATGGTGGTTGCAGTGTCCTTATGTGCGGGCTGCATGAGTGCTGCTGGTGTTGGGGAGCTGCATTTCATTGATGGTATCATGAACTCAACAATGTACAGTACTGCTCTATACTGAAGGAGAAGATGCTGCCATCACTCCGTGCACTTGGTCGTCGTGCACTTTTCCAACACCACAATGATCCAAAACACACATCTAAAGCTACTGTTGCATTTCTGAAGAAGAACAGGGTGAAGGTGATTGAATGGCCAAGTATGTCTCCTGATCTGAACTCAATCGAACACCTGTGGGGAATTTTGAAGCGACAAGTTGAGCATCACTCTCCATCCAGCATCCAGGCTCTAAAAGAGGTTATTCTTGAAGAATGGAAAAAGATAGATGTTGCAATATGTCGCCAACTTGTTCATTCCATGCCTAGAAGACTTGGTGCTGTCCTTAAGAATCACGGTGGTCATACAAAATACTAGATGTAGTAGTTTTTGTTGTGGGGTGTATTCATTTTTGCTTCAACCAATTTGAGTGAAACTGAAGATTTTGTGATCTTAAGTTATATTATTAACCTTAATTTCATGTTATGGAGTTTAACAAGTGGGCAATAAAACTCAGCCTTGTGAAAATTTTGGACATTGTTCTTTTGTTCATTGAGCTACTGATTAAATTCGTACTTTTTAAAGGGGGTGTACTCATTTATGCTGAGCACTGTACTAGAAGAAGATTTGGCAAGAAATGTATTGATGCCTGGCTGCAGTCTCCTTTGAAGCGTGTTGGCAGTTCTGGATGTGCATTTCAGCTAATGAAGTAGGGGATCTGGTGGAAGTCAAAGGAGTGATGAGTGTTGAAAAATATAAACAGATTCTGATATATCATGCTGTATCTTTAGGAAAATTACTTCTTAGCAAAACTTTTTTTTTCAGTAATCCACTTTAAGCAGAAATCTGTACATGGAATACTAACAGTATTAGAGTGACCCCCTTGGAGCCCAAACCGAAAAATAAGGTGTGGTATCACTTGCACAGAGAAAGGAACAAGAAAAAACAAAGTCCAAATAAGGGTTATGGAATATCCTGTAAGAAACTTGGAAGAATTTATGACAAGACTCCTGGAAAAATTAGATTAGCACATAAATTAGCTTCAGTTTTTTTTTTTTTTTTTGCTTGAAGAAAAGTCACACAAAATACTGACTTGTTCAAAGAGGTGAAAACCTTTTTGTTAGTTTTTATTGTATCAGTTTTGTGTTTATTTGCTTGTGAGAACACAATACAACATTAGAATAAATGCTTACTGTCCTGATAACGAGATTTGAGTGTAATTTTCTTGGGTGGACTAAGCCTAACACAGTGCTGCAGGTAAATTTATAATTGGTCTATTCAGAATATTTTTTCCTCATTGTGTATTTCAGTTGTTAAGAACCAGAACTAAATCATAATGCAGGAGGGACAGTGCTTTCTAAAGACCCTGACTCAAAATACTTCCATATATTTGACAGAGCTTTATATATACAACACCAAAGTCTACAGCAGCTGCTGTTTTAGCGTACAGGCTGTCATTAATGTTACTTGCCAAGCATCCATACAGAGAGAGAATTAAGAGTGGCTGCAGCTGGGACAGGCGATTTTTCAAGCAATATCACCTAAAACTCCCTGTGAGATTTTGCATCCACCCTCTAAAAAAGTGCAAGAAGCCCCTTTCTGGTTGAGAGAGCATATTAGTTGGATAAGGTGGCAATGCAGTCTTAGCACTGCTCCCTAACAGCTTCAGGACTCTTTGTTCAGATCTGAGCCCATTTCCATGGGTGTTCTCAGGATACTCGGCATGTGAAGGGTATGTTGGTTGGTAACTCTAAATATTATGATACAAGTGAGTGATGGTGTGACCCTGTGTTAAACCTGACACACTTTCAAGCTTTTGTTCTTACATTGTGCACTCTTTGGTGTTGCTAACATGGGCTCTAGCTCCTCACAACCCCATAATGGACAATATGTGTTCAGTTGTAAACTCCCCATTCTATGTTTTCCCTATCATCTTTTAGAATTCGAGCAAACAGTGCAATGTTGAACCCATCTTTTGCTAAATAAACTAAATAGTCGGGAAAATTTCACTACACTTCATTTTGTCTCTAAGGACCATGTCAACATTTCTGTGTTGCCTTCACCAATAAAAAAAATTGTATCTCAATATAAAATATAATTGAAACATCGGCGGTGCAATGCTTTTCTGTCATCCTTTGCCACTGAACATCGTACACCATTCCACTGTAATTAAGTTATCGTAACATGTAGTTTTTTTTTTTTTTTTTTAGTTTTGAAAGGGGGAACAATGGATTGCATCAGGACAAAAGAGTACATGCGCATAATGTCAAAAAAATTAATAAAGCTTACAAGGGTTATACAAACAAATTAAACAAAATTGTCATATAAGATGGCAGTTCTAAGTCCATGTCAATGCTATCCCAGAGGTGTTCTACCTTGAGTCAATGCCACTTGACTCACCAGCCAGAAGATGCTTCAGAAGTCTCAAGTTTAAACTATTGATACCTTGTAATGAAGGTAAGCACTATAGTCAAACAGTCTATGTGTTTTGAGACCAATTATACATTCTTCAGGGTCAAGAAGAGTGGTGCTATAAATGAGTGACCAGCCAAGTACAGACAGAAACGAGTAGATAAAGAAAAAAAAACTGTTAGTAATATAAGAAATGAAACAATATTTCAACATTAATTTCTTAGTTTATCAGATTTATCGTACATTTTTAACAGAGTAATACTTAATTCACTGAAAATTCAAAACCCATGTGAATTATTTAAAGGGATATGTATATTATTTTATGTTACTTACCCCATTAGTGATGACCGTGAAGAAAAAAATTGTCATATTTTCATGGAGAATGGAGAAAATAAAGTTTATGATAGAATTGCGCTCTATAGTGACCAATGCTGGAAAAAAGCAAACAATATCAATGAAGAATGAAGTGTCAGAAAGTTTTTAGATGGTGAAAGGAATGAAACAAGGAGATTGAGTAAGCCCACTTCTTTAATAATCTTCAACATTAAACAATCTAACCAAAAACTGAACTCAGGAACTGGAATCTACATCAAATTATATACAGAATCTGGTTTTTGCTGATGATGTACAGTAATGCAGATAGCAGATACCTTAGAAAAGCTCCAGGAATTTAGGAATGGAATGATGATTAATAACACCAGAAGTAAAGTGAAATTTGTAAAGAAGAAAGATTAGAAAGAAGAATAAGACTGAAGATAGTGGATTTGGAGTGGGTGAATAGATAAAAATATTTAGGAATGATTATAAAGAATAACGGTAAAATAGATCAAGCTATGCTTGAGATGTGAGAGGAATGGCAAAATTACTAATTAACACAGTACAGAAATCTGTGTTAGGTTATGGTGCTCAGAACTGGACTGTGCTAAGTGGCACAGTAGAATAACTCAAGCAGCTGAAATTAAATATTTAAAAAAATTTGCAAGAAACAGAAAGAAAGGAAGACGTAAATCAACAACCTCTCTGGGAAGAAATAAAAAAGACACCTAAGGTGGTTTTGGTTGTGCATTAATAATGGACAATACAGTAATAGAAAAATATCAGAAGAGCACTGGAAGTGAGAACAGAAGGAGAAAGAAAGAGAGGAAGACCAAGAACAAAGTGGTCAGAAAACATATAAAATATTGTTGTTAGAAGGAGTGAGACCGTGAATAAAGGGAAGAGGTTGGAGAAACCGAGGGGAAAATAGCAAAGTGGATTAATGAGGCTCCGAAGCTGTAAAGGCAGGGGAAGGATGAAGAAGAAGAAAAATATTTCATCAGACCCATCTCAGTCATTGTTGACCAACACGTCTGTTCTCTTTTAATGCTTGTGAGATTGTACAATTTCAGTTCAGAGATATAAACTAAACCTTTTACTGATGTTTCGTCCATTACGTTCAGATGTGTTGGAGAATGCCACTGTTGTTGTTGCTGGTGTAGAAAATGCTGGATTCTGTGGATCTGGTTAGGAGGGCAAGCATAAATGAAGATAGTGGTTGCCACAAAAAAAAGCCTAGTATAATGTTTCTTAAAACGTCATATATTTCATACCACATCAAACACTTCACTGAATCCTAAACCCATTTATGCATACAGTATATGCTTCAAGGTGGGGGCTGCAATAGTAGCATTAGATTACAGACATTATTACCCATTTGTATAATACCTAGCAGTACAATGGTATTGCATAGAGTACTTTCCCAGCTTGTGCACACATAATGTGATGTTAAAAAATAAAACTGTCGAGTTGTGACTAGAACCTAAATGGTTTCCAGGCTGAATGAGGATATACCTAAACTGCACTGACCACACACACACACTAGCTGTCTTTGCAGTTAAGGAAATTGGGTCCCAGGACCTGCTGTCTGGGAATTACTTGTGTGAACTAAAAGCCAGCGGCACACCAATTTTTATCCTGACTGAGCTTGTTCCCCTCCTGTATTAGGCTTTGTGGCACTGAATATGACTTTTGGGAAGACTGGGCCATTAATGGAACATAAGGGGTTCAGTAGAACAAGGGGCTATGGTGCTGAAGAGGGCTCTTCTTCGGCTCAGTGGTACCTTGGATCTGAACCCTAGTTACAGATTACAAAAAAATACAGAATACATTCAAATTTAATTAGTCAAACAATTAAAAAAAACAAGCAGTGCAGTGGGATGTGTGGACTAAGAAACTGCTGCCACTGCACATTAGATATTTCAGGTATAGTTAACAAATTTACTATCGTTAACTCAACATCCCTTATTCTGTCCCTGAATGGCATGTTAGCAGTTTGTATCTCCCAAGACCTGGGGCCTCATGTATAAACGGTGCATACGCACAAAAATGTTGCGTAAGAACGTTTCCACATTCAGATCGCGATGTATAAAACCTAAACTTGGCGTAAACCCACACACATTTCCACGGTAGCTCATACCCTGTCGTACGCAAGTTCTCTGCTTGGTTTTGCAGACTGATGGCACCCAGTGTCAAAGCAGTGCTACTGTTCCTGTGTGGTTATCCTTTCTTTTTTAGATCCACATCCCTGACATGGCTTTATAAACACACTGAAATTAACCGCATATTGTTTATTAGTTTAATGCATCTGATTGTAATTAACCTGTAACAATATAATGCTCCACAGAATGCTCAAACTATTCCAAATACTATAACTACTTTACTCTACGCTCACTGCACCTCAGATCCCACATCGGATCATCTTTTTCCATATTACTCTCACTGCACCACTTGGAGTATTTATATCATTGTATCTGAGTGTGAATCACAGCTGTACAGCAGCTGATCAGAAAGAGAATCATCGGTATACAGCATCAAGCACACGCTGCCTCAGCCATGCTGTCTATTGAACTGCTCTCATATGACAAACACTTCAGAGCCTTTCTTGTACTGACCTCGCAGTTCAGAAACAGTTTCATCCCAAGAACTCTAAACGCACTCAATCAGTCCATCAAGTGCTCCTTTGAGAACTGTTTGTACTTATAAGTACAATTACCTCACTATAAACTTGCGATACAGTTATAATATTGCACAACCAGAGCCACTTTATAAAGCACGTATTTACATATGGTGACAATATCATTTCCAACTCACTGAATCTGGAAACAGGGTCACGGGGGTCTGCTGGAGCCAATCCCAGCCAACACAGGGCACAAGGCAGGAACCAATCCCAGGCAGGGTGCCAACCCACCGCAGGCAGCAAACTATGTTTATTATATCATACAGATAAAACTTTAACTACACAGTGCCGCAGCGCTAGCGAGCCGCTGGTGCTCCATTCATGGATTGTTCCTGCCTCGTGCTGTATTCTTGCTGGTGCTGACGCGACACTGGAAGGATAGATGGACAGAATAATTAAACACGCACTACAAAGATATTTCAATGTTCCTTAAAAGTTTTGAAGAATTGGCGTCCTAAGCTTACAGATGGCTTAACATCTATTACAGAGATGATTGTGTGGCGATTGGGTATTTGGAGAAAGAAAAGTAAGGACAGGAATTGGACGTTAGTACGTTTGAAAGAAACAGTACTGCTACAATAAAGAATTTCATTGAAGGTCGCGCATGGCGACATGAACAATCACTGCACTCCCATTTTAATAACATGCTTTAACTCCTATCATCATGAAAATTATATCATGTACACATCTCAGTATTTTAATTATTCAGAGAGCTGTAATATCACGAATGTAATGGATTCTGTGTCCTGTCGGAGGAAGAGAAAGCCTGGAAGCACATAGTGATTCACACACATAGAGCACATGTAAGATCAAATACAAAACAAAGCATTTACCGTGCTACTTTAGTTATGATGGGATTGAGAAACTAGTAAATTAAACAATTTTCAGATGAAGTTTATGATGTTCTACTTTAATGACAAAATAAACTACGTGATTAAAGTGGAAATTTAGAGATTAAAGTGACATTTAATGCTTTTTCCCCACTATGTGCCTTTTTTTTTCTCTGTACCCTAATAAGCTTTCATATGACACTCAGACGGTGGGCTACGACTCGCCTTTTCACGGCGACTTTGATATGTGAAAACTTCTTTTTTATTTCGGGCACTGTGCAACTTTGTGAACGTGAGCTTTCGAGTTTCTCCGACACGCTATGTCACTCGATCAACTTCCTTTTGTTGTTTATACCACTGTTTAAACCAACAAATAGTAAGTTTTTCCTTGCCTCCACTTGGTATTCGCTGAAATTCTTCTATTTTCCCTTGTGCTTTTGCCATTGCCTTTTCACAGAATGCGGAGCGTAAGGGCTATTTAAATTGATTTGCATATTCAAAGAGGCATAAGTCTGGGAGGAGTTGGGGCGGGACAGAAGGTGCGGCGAGTGTGTTACTTTTCACGCTGACCGGGGTTTATGGAGCGGAAGAATGTGGAAGTTGGCGAACACACAGATTTATGCATCTGAATTTTTTTGTGCGTAAGCACATTTCTGCTTTTGTGCTTACGTCATGTTTTAGTGCGAATTCTACGCCCGGCGTTATGCATGAGGCCCCAGGTCCAGATGGAGAGTGTGTTGTAGTGAATGTGGACAGAGAGCTTTACAGAGAAAATCAAAGGCTGAAAATGTGTATACTTTAATACAGGCTTCTGACAAGAAGTTATACAAAGTGTAACACAAGACAAAGTCAAACTGCTGGGGCACCTTGCAGCAAACCCCATAGAACTGAATGATGAAGAATAGAAAAAAATAATGCATTATACTAGTACCCAAAATAGCAGCTCCTCAAGTTATGTGGAATTCTGGGAGGAAGAGGCGGGTCCAGGTGGGCAGACCCCGGAAGTGATGTCAGAGGTGGAGAGCCATAAATCTTCCTTTCAGCATAGAGCGAAAAAGAGAAGTCACTATCACACAGCCCTTACCCCTGGTTTGGTGCAGAATCACCATCACCCAAACTGTCTTCCATGCACACACATGTGACAATGTATTAATTAAAGACAACCTGGAGGTAAAAAGGCAATAATCTCAATAAACTGAAATAAAATATGGCAGAAGGTAAACAAAAACTAGAGTTGAGCCAGAGAAACAGAGCTAGAGATATACTAATATGTAACAAATTAGAGGGGGGAAATAAGAATATACCAAGCTGTTGAACAACAATATTAACACAGGCATTTGTGGCATCAAACCCCTATTGTACAGTAGTATAGCTACCTTAACATCTGAAATCGTGCATGCCTCTAAAGTTACACTGTGACTGTCTAACACTGCAGACATAATTTACCATCCTATACACATAAAGTAGCCTGCCAAGATTGAGAAATATTAAAATACTAGCTGGATGTGTGCAAACTCGACTTGATGTTTTTTTGGAAGAAATAAGTGGATAGGACTGGCGAGCTTTGTTGGGCTGAATGGCCTGTTCTCGTCTAGAGTGTTCTAATGTTCTAATCTAACATTGCATGATTTAATAAAAGAAAATCAATCAGGTATACAAGAATGGAAGACTTTAATGAGAAATTTTGTGGAATGATTAAAATTTTTACAGATGCCTCTCAAGAAACTACTAATGGAAGGGTTGGAGTAGCTTCTTATATGCCAAAATTCCAGCTTAAAATAGTTTAAAGAATTACAAATCATGTATCTGCATATAAAGCAGAATTGGTTGCAATCACTCTAGGTTTACAGTGGGTTGAAGAAATAATGCTAAACAGGGTTGTTATATGTCAGTCAGTCAGCCATTGTCCAACCCGCTGTATCCTAACACAGGGTCACGCTGCAGCCAATTCCAGCCCGCGGCGCAAGGCAGGAACAAACCCTGGGCAGGGCACCAGCCCACCGCAGGGCACACACACTAGGGACAATTTAGGATCGCCAATACAGTCTTTGGACTCCAGGAGGAAACCGGAGCACCCGGACAACATGCAAACTCCATGCAGGCAGGACCCGAGAAGCGAACCCAGGTCTCCTTACTGCGAGGCAGCAGCGCTACCACTGCGCCATCATGCTGCCCCTGTTGTTATATGTTCAGATTCATATTCAGGACGGATGAGAATTAAAAATTGACAGACTAAATTGTAGATTGTATTTGATATTAAGTTAATCAGATTTTATTTTGTCTACAAAATATGGGTATATACTGTATGTGGTTTTCTTATGGGTTCCTGCACGTAAAGGCATTGACGAGAATGAAAGGGTTGACAGTATGGCTAAAGAGCATGTAAAACAGTCTGTGGTGAATATAACAATTTCAATTAGTAAAGCTGAAGCTAAAGCATTGATAAAATCAAGTCATTGGATTATGGCAAACTTTATGGAATAATGGGAGTAAGGGGAGGAATGTGTACAAAATACATAAAAATGTTAGACTTGTGGGAGAAGGTGGAAAAACAAGAAGGGAAGAAATAATACTGACAAGATTAAGAATTGAAAACACCATGCTAAATTATTCCCTATATTGAATAAGAAAACATCCATCTGGATTTTGTTGGTCCCGTTATCAGCAAGAAACAGTAGAACTTGTAATAATTCACTGTGAAGTATATAAAGGAAAGGATACAACTTCAGGCAGCACTTCAAGAAATGGGGATTAATAGTTTTACTCTAAAAGATTGCATTCTATGGAAGAAGATGATCCGCTGTGGCAACCCCTAACGGGAGAAGCCAAAAGAAAAAGAAGACTTTAAAACTACTGCTGGAAGTGCTTGTTAGAGATTATTTCCAAAGGAGGTTTGACCAGTTATTAAATCCAAGGGTTCACTTAATTTTTCACACTACACTGTTGAGTGTTTGATGGGCTTGTTTATGAAGGATTATATTTGTGTTATTAGTGTAACCATACTGTTTGTCTAGACATGGGACATAGATGAGTATCGGATTATACTTTATGATCAGTTATTGCAGCTCTTTCTTCCCACAGTAACCGATATTCGTCGTAAACTCAAGATCCAATCTTGGTTGTCGGTGTCGGCTATTCAGTGGGCACTCTACAATACAGACCCCCGGAAGTTCGACTCGCGTATACAACACGTACACAAAGAGACAGCATGCAACGTCATTACATGCTGTGATGTTGGAGACAATTATTTTAAAAAAGCCCGCATGTACTTTTTACCCGTTCACTGCGGTTTTCCTCTCAGGTTGTACTCGTTGATTAACAGGTAAATAACAGCGTATGTGTACAACGTCGCGTTTTGGCTCCGTTCTTGTCTTCCACCTACTACTGCACCGATAATAAATTCGTAAACGATACGCTTTTTGAAAGATTCTTTTCATTGAGTCTCATTAATCCATTCAGGGGATGGCAACGCTACGACGCATGCATAATGTCGTCAGCGTTTTTCAGTTTACATTTAGAGATGCCTAAGTGCAAGCACCTCCGGCGTGATTCACGATTCTGATGAGTCTCGTTCACTTCTGATTCTTTCGAGTTTGAAGTGAATCATTACCTCTCGTTCACTTCATTCTCGAACTAAATCAGACCCGTCACTCTCGTATAGTTTTCTAACCACAGCAAATCCCCACACGAAAGCGTCCTTTGCAGCCAAAAGATTTGTTCTGCAAGGCGATGCCAAGAGCAACTGCAAAGCTGACTAATTTTCTTAGTTTAATTATGCAAGTTTCACTGTTTTGCCGTGCTCATGTCCCCTCTGTTTAATGCAACATTCAACAATCTAGGTGTATAACTTATTTAGCTATATATATATATTTTAACTCGTCCCCAATATAGCAAACGTTCTCCTCACCCATCAGTGCATTTATGGACATGCCCCCCTCTACTTACAGGAACTCCTTACCCCTCATGCCTCCTCACGCACCCTCCGCTCTGTACACACTAACACTCTCCAAGTCCCTAGAACCAAGCTTCGCAGTATGGGTGATAGGGCTTTTTCATCTGTGGCACCGAGACTGTGGAATGCCCTCCCTGACTACCTGAGAGCCCCACAGTCGACTGATGTTTTTAAACGGAATCTAAAAACTCATCTTTTCTGAAAGACATTTTGTTAAAGTATAAATAGATTTTCTTGTTTTATTATTTTATTTTACTCTGTAGCACTTTGAGATTGCTAAAATATAAAGTGCATTATAAATACAATTTATTATTATTATTATTATTATTATTATTATTATTATAAACCGGCCACTTCCTAATTCTAACAGCCGCACCTACCGAGCAGAGATACTGGCGATGCTGGACGCGTCGCTCACCTTTAAACGATTTTCCCCCAATAGCGAACGCGCGCTTGTGGCCACGTGAGACAGGTGGCTGTCCAATAGCAACACACAATTTGTTCCTCTTGGATTCAAACTGCTGTATTCACAGTAATGTGCATGGCTGTGTGTCTGCTAGTCAGGTTCTCGTAGTGCAAGTAACGAAAAGTGGAGACTGCAGGTGTTTGAGAACAACGAAGTTTGTCTTTTTTTTTTTTTTATCCGCGCACATGTCAGAGTGATTTAAAAACCAGTTATGGAAGATAGAGTGATTGGCCCTGGGCCGTATCGAGCGACAAAGCTGGTAAGTTAAATCCGCGACTGCGTTGTTCCAACTTTTCTAGTATTGTGGTTTGCATTTTTTAGTTCTTTCGATGTTCTTTTTCGTTCTCAACGTGAAAAATAAGATAAGGTGAACAAGACCTGTGCTGTCTCTTCGCTGACTCCGGTAGCAGAGGTTTTACGTTAGCTTCGTCTCGCTTCGTTAGTCCAGTCGTGTTCAACTTCACTTTTTATATACGCTGCTTATTTTTCCGGAATCTTCTCATAGATTTATTTCTCGTTAGTTTGCTAACTCTTCAAGATGTTACGAGTGGCACTGGCGATCCAAGAATTGCTTCTGTTTACTCAATCACTCTACTGATGTGTATGATGTAATAAAATAGTTTTGATAGAAACGGAAATTAATTAAAATATTATAGGAAATTCATTTGAGTGACACAATATGACAATAAGGACAGGCATATTTAGAACAATGGGTATTGTTGAGTGTAATTGTATCGAGATGTGCAGACATAAATATGAAAGATAATAATCAGTCGAAGAATTAATACATTTAACCTGATATTGTATGTAATTTTTCATAGTTAAAACTATTGCAAGTGGCCCCATTGAATACCAAATAAAGTGGAAGAGCTTTACAGGTAGTTAAGATGATGTGTCGCAGACCTAACAATTTTAATTTTGTGCAATATTTCTGATCTTTGGTTCAGTGCAGGGATTCCGAGTTTGGGAACCTAGGGTTGCAGGTTTTTGTTCCAACCATATTCACAATAAGTGATAGTAATTGATCTCACTTAGTTAGCTGGTCTTTTTTTTCCCCTCATCTCGTATTCTGCATTTATTAAAGTAGCCTACAGCAGTATGATTTTTACATTATAAATATTTCTACATGTCTTATTTTTTGCTATATCTTTAAATGCTTAATTCTTTATTTTTTGTTGTTTCCTATTATTTCCTAATCATTGTGTCCTAATAGTGACAATTAAAAACGAGCAAAGCAGGCACTAGGGAAGAACACTAAACAATGAACGGCTGTAACTGCTTTAGTTTCGGACCCACTAATTAGCCAATGGAAAGACAATGTAAATAAAAAAAATAAAAAAATAAAATGACATTATCCACATGACTGCTTAATTTTTATTAAAATATAGTAACATATTTTATTATTTTCTAAGTTTTTCATTGACCCCAAAATACAGAAACTGGGAGAAAACTCGGTTAATTAGGCTAGGAGTCCAAATTAAAGCAGAAGTGGGTTGGACTGAATTTGGGAACCACTGGCCCAGTGGTTTATGCCTGCTGTAGCCATAGAGTCTTGTGTTTATATTTTTAATTTCCTTGGTGTTTAAAACTCAGTTTTCTGAAATGCCTTTTTTCTTAAATGTTAGCTAAACAAATATGTGAAGTGAGCCAAAGAACTGAGCTTTTATTGCTTAATTTTAAAGATTTTTAATGTTTGTGTGAAAAATTGTTCTGATGTGCCTGATGCCAAATTTCTATCCTAATTTAAGTTTTTTTTTTTTTAATTCCACTAAAAATTAAGAGGGGAACGTTTGAGATTAAACAAAACTCATGAGGGTGAGATCCATATGATACAAGAGCAAAACTGAGCAAACCAGATTTCCTTAAACGGAAGAGTTTAACCTTTGAGGAAATGAGACCCAATTACAGGGAGGAACAGCTTTAATTACTATAATGTTTCAGTGACGTCTCTCTTGGGGAAAATTGGTTTCGCCCACTGGTTAGTTGTTTATTCAGATTTAAGTAACGTCCCAAAGTGAAAACTGTGCTTTGTTTCAGTCAGATTAATTTTTAACACTAGCAAGCTTTCATGTGCAATCCAAAGTAACAGTTGTTTCAGTGAATAAATCTATGACAGGTGGATGCCAAGGATGACAATAATAATTCTGTAATGGCAGAACTTTGCAGTGTTTTTAAATGTTTTGTAATTTGTAAAGTATGCATTTGTGTTTACCTGTGAGATTGTTGCAATGCTCTGCACCTGCACGTGGTGAGCAACCCTATAGAACAATAAACTAAACTAAATTGAATTGAATTTTGTTTCTCTATGAGCTTGGCATAAACAGACCAACCTGCAGAAAGAACGCCCTGAAGTAGTGCAATGGTGGTCTGGTAGGAAAGCATTATAGAACTTTGGTAGTCCCCGAGTATCTTTAACTGGTACCCGGTGACCTTTACAGGCAGTTAACACACTTAATTCAGTGTTGCTACCTGTGGCCGATAGATGTTTATCCCACGTTAATTAGAAGAGCAGCACCAATTAAAAGCTGGACCAAACGATTAAATACAACATTTGTTGAGAGTGTTTGCTACGTTAGTTGATTGCATATATTTTTTTAAGCATTTGTAACATAGGCAGGTTAAATGAGTTACACCAATGTCGCATTACACAACTTAAAGTTGGAGGGGATGTCAGACTTGATAACTGAGGTTGATATCACCACCTCAGGATGTCAGTTTACAAGACTACAAATTGCAGGGGACGCCTTATTACCCAACTGTGTAATGACTTTCCAGCACAGTTCCAAAGAATTGCATGCTCGCCCGTTTTTTCTTGCTTTGTTGAGCCTGTGCAGTGTGATGGGTTTATAATTACAGCAAGTTCAGCCACAATTACTCAGGTTTTTCCAATTCTATCTTCACACCTAAACTGGAGATAGCAAACAGACAAATCTCTCTTCTTGTGTGAGGTCCAGAACACCCACAATACTACTTATTGCTGCATTATGTGCATCGTTCTTGCAGATGTGCATTCCCTAGTTGTCCGCTGTTGTGCACACAGAGCCCACCCCTATGAAAATTGCTGGAAAAGTCGTGTAATGTGACAGGACCTTTAGTCAGATGAGGGTTTGTATTTGTTCATGTTTCCTCTGTCATTTCAAAAGCTCATTGCCAAGTTGATTAGTGACTCGGAATTGTCTCACTGTCTTTTGTGAGAAGGGGTCCAATAGGCATTGTCTCCCGCACAATTACTTTCCTGGCATGAAGATTGATTTAATCTAATATAAGAGGCAAATCTTCCAGTACAAGTATCATATGTGTCAAAAGACATGTAATGAGATGTAAAGTTCTATTAACCACATAATAATAAAGTTTGTAACAGGTTGGCCAGCTCTAGCACCATAAGTTTAACTTATCGACCTTATGGACTTAAGCATTGATTATGAGTGCCACCTGCAAGGCTGATCCTTCCACAGTACTCCACATCGGGACTTGCTGGCTGTGGTGTGAACAATACATGAGTGTCCCTGGATACAGCATAGTCTTTAAAGGCTGGTGTACCTTGATCCCTAAGACTAACCTAGAAATTTAAAGTCGGACTAGGATACTTTCGGTGTTCCCAGATATAACTTAGAGGCTAACACAATTTGGTCCTCAAAAAACTTTGAGGCTGATGCATCTTGAGCAGTGTCACTTAACCAACAGGTGATTTGTTACTCCCAACTGGCTCTCCTCAATTGGTGTCCTCTGCACAAAATAAAATACTTTCTATAAAAGTAAAGGTAACATCTATATTGGAGGGGTTGTCTTATTGGGTGCCTTTTAGATGGAGTTGTCCATCACCAGAGCATGAGAGTACTCAATCTAAAAGTTTTCATTACAAAACTAATGTGTGGGGTATTCACAGGACTGCTCTGTCCAGAGTTCGTGCACAGGTCATCTCAGTCCACCTAAGCACAAACCTATAAATGTGGCCATTTACAGCTTGCTTTTAATATAGTACCAGCAGTCTGAAAATTATGATTGTCCATTCTGTAACATGACGGTGACTTGAGACCTGGTCACATATTGGTCTGCAAATGGTGTAGTTTATTGTAAAAGGCATTCGGCTGTGAAACCTAGTGTTTCCTTGCTGCCCTGATTCACAGTGTGACCCCAAGTAGTTGATTTCACCTGCCTCTGCTTCACTTGTAGCAAGTAGTTGTACTTGAACTACTTTGGGATAGTGCTTGTTATAGGAAGGCATAGTAGATAATAAAGGGGGCTGTTGCTGCAGTTTGTACTGTTTTTCAAAGCAAAACTTTTTCTTTCAATAGATGCGTTTGAATTATTTCGTGTTATTTGTATTCATTTGTTTCTTTGATACTTTCAAATCTTTACAGTGGAATGAAACTATTACCTTGTTTCGAAATGGAATGCCATTAAGGAGGCATCGGATTCATTTCAGAAGTTATGATGGTTGTTTCACGGCTTCAGAAGCAGTGGACTGGCTGCACGAGCTCCTTCGACGCAATCAAAACTTTGGCCCTGAAGTCACAAAGGCTCAGACTTTACAGCTGCTGAAGAAATTTTTGAAAAACCATGTGATTGAGGACATCAAGGGAAGATGGGGTAATGAAGATTTCCAAGACAACGGCCATCTATATAGGTAAAGCCCATATGTCTTTGTGTAGTAGACTGTGCAATATTACATATTCAAAATCACTATCTTTTTAAAATATTGTGAACACAATATGGTTTACCTGGAAAAAGAGTCGTATTATAAATATGTGCATTTTACAATTTTGCCATATGGTGGTGCACTAGAGCTTTCTAAGTGCAATGTCAGATGCTGAAGCCTGTTACTAATATTGGGGAAAAAAACTAAGTTAATTATGGGCTATACTGAAGGCACATTCTGATACTGATGGCATGCTAGTTGCAAAAATGCAGATACCCTTGTGTTAATTTGTCCATCAGGGCAATTGTCTTTTGTTGCTTTACTACCAAATAAAGGGCTAGTCTTTGCCGCACATTACAGATTCTTGTGCATAGCTTCTTGTTTCAGCTGCTGTCCGCTGCTGTTAAAGCCCACAATAAAACTGGTTCCTTTAATTTTACAAGCAGAATGGCAGGAGATTTTGTTTTTTTTCCCTTTGGTGGTGGTATTGATTCACGTTTGTCTTCATTTTTGACTTCGATCATTGCTGACTGCTGCAACTTGCTGTCCACGTCTGATGTATTTTATCCTGAGTCTCAGAGTTTATCTTTATCACCACAATAGCAGGTATTTATTAAATATCATGTTTTTTACTCAAGTGTGCAAAACACAAAGTAAAAAATGAGAAATGTAGAAAATCTGATAATGAATAACTAATAATGCTAACACTGTATATACTGTCAATGTGTCGTTTATGTGGTATATCTTGAAGCATGGTGAAATGCACAATCCAACGTCAGTCGGGACAACAGTAGCGTGATTCCTTGCGGATTTTCTTTCCATACCGATCAGTTTTTGAACAGCACACTGTACATGCAATTGACGCAAGCGCCGCTTTCGGATTTTTCAGAATCACTTTCGATCTCAGTGTCCGTTTGTTTCACTGCTGGAGAGAGATTCAATTTGCCATCACTGCTCATATCACTGTCAAGGGCGTGCAACACCTGGGCTGCTGAAAAAGGTTTCTTATAAGATGTCCTTATGAGCCTATGAGAAGACTTGTCTGCCCTGTTGCCCAGGTAACACTCGGGCCAGTAGCTTACGCAAGACACACCTATATCATTTCCCAAGCAATGCTCGGCACTAACGCTGTTGGCATTTTTACAGCCCAAGTAATCTCACGTAAGCATTTGACCCAAAGATTAATCTATAATGTTGCCTGAGTTGAGGCTCAGGACTAATGCTTTTAACACTGTTTTTGCAGCCAGAGTGGTGCTCGGGTGTAACGCTGAGGAGGTTAAGTTTGTTGAGCACACTGACTTTATTATCTGGGATTGCTTTAGTCTTTGGCAGCAAGAATGTCATTTTCGAGTAGCTGTAGCATGGGTACTGGCAAAGAAAATATACAATTTTCTCCTGAATAAACATCTGTCATCTAAACAACAGACTTCAAAGCAACATTCAAAAACTATAATATGCTAATATCTTTGCCTAGTTACAGCAGATGCTCTCCTGTTATCGGCTAAAACACACCTGATGGCTGGTGCTTGTTCCAGGATACGCTTCACCACTTTTTGATCTGAACCCCAGTGTGTTGAACAGTCAATTCTATAAAGGAGACACAGGTCTTTAGATTAATAATATAACTTACTTAGAGTAGACCAGGCTATGTAACAACCATGGTCTTACCTACTTAGCAACTGATTTAGCCACAAGAATGTGGGATAAATGTTTTATCCCATGTATAAAAGCACATCTTACTTGCATAAATGTTTTTTAAAAAGTAAACTTTAAGCTAAGTATTCTACTTTTACTAGGCTACTTATGAATTAAATAATATTTGACTGCATTGGACAGAACTGCACTGACTTATTAGTGAACCATAATTTTATTTTTTTAGCAAAACTAAAAACAAACTATTTACATACCTTCCATAATTGTGGCCTTGAAAGATACCTTAACTTTCTGTCCTTTTCACGTGTGCTTGGCACCATTGCCCACCCAAAACTGAACCACAACATGCCAATTTCCCGCTTGCCATCTCCATTTTCTCCACACAAAATCATACCCCCTCTGTAGTTCTTTAAGAAGCTCATTTTCATGTGTCGGGTCTCTGCTTAGAAAGCACATTTATTTTACTGCCTGAAGAAGGGGCCTTGAAAGCTTGAATATTGTGATATTTTTAGTTAGCCAATAAAAGGTGTCATTTTGCTTGACTTCTCATTACACAAGCACTGTATAATATAATCATTTGCATTAGTCTACATGTATAAGAATGTTTTCTCGTCTTTGCAGGTTTCCTCCATCCTCGCCATTAAAGCCTTACCCAAAAAAGTCCTACTGTAAGGAAAATGCATTTACTTTGAAGTTTCCAAAACTTGGTGACTATGAGCCTGTTGTGTTACAAGATAATGCAGTGAGACCACTTGTTTTGGTAAGTTGTCCTTGTAGAATCCACTATCTGCAAATGCCAATGTTACTCTCTTAATGTGATTGTGTTTATATTTATTATATTATTAAAGCCACTGGTAATCTTAATTATAAATGTGTTCATTTTTCATATTCAAAAAAAAAAAAAAAAACACACATTGTGAAGTCTAACATAATGTACCCTGTGCCCAAAACAAATAATCTCACCAGTATCATAACCAGGTGCATGATTTTAGTCCTGTATAAAAATGAGCAGGTTTGAATGTATTCTCTGCTCATTGACCTCTTGGTTCTTGACAAGTAATGCCATATTATATAGTTAGTTGTAATAAATGATTCAGAGATTCAATCATTGGTCTGCATGAGGCTGGTCAGTGAGTCATTCACAATATTTTTGGGTGGACTAAGAGAAGACTGCCATTAGAGAATTGTGCATCAGGGCTTCACATTGCCTACCTTGCTGATTTCTCCAGAGGTGATTGGCCTGGTAAATCCTCAATGATGAGCCAACAAAGTGCAACAGTAGGACTCCATTTATACGTTGCCCATTATAATCTCTCTATTTGCCAACTGTGTCTGTGCTGCTGTGGTCTGGTATATGGTCTTCAGTAATGTGTTCTGATTTCTTTTTTCCCCCAATTCATGTATGTAGGTAAAATGGATAATGGTTGATCTAGACTGCATCTTATAGGAGCATACTACTAGAGCATTGGATGCCACAGTATCGACCATAATCACCTTAGCCTGCCATTTCTACTGCTTGTTAAGGGTAACTGAATCACTTGGTGGTCTGTTGGCATGGTCCTTTCATTGTGGTGTGGAAAATGCCTTGTATCATGTGGTTGCCATCTTCTAGACATATTTTAGTGTTATTCGTGCCCCAGCCCGTTTCTGACAGAACTGCCCCATTCCCATAACCTTTTGTGTGTCCCTTTAATTACCAATAAATTGTTCTTTTGCTCTGAACTTTCTAATCCTTTTTTTCATACTTCACCTGATCCATATACCAGTGTTAATGCAAATTGCACTACTGCATCTCTATGCAGATATTTTGATCAGTGTATATAAATATAAACTGGAGCAGTAGTATTTGTAGAATTTGATTTTTTTTAACCTATTTTCAAAACAATTTTTTTTTTAAATAAAAACTATAGTGATTTACATGTGGTTTGCTTCTTAGAATTCAGAAGATTGGAACAAACGTCATAGCATTGCAATTGGAGAGGTGCCAGAATGCCGACTTGTACACCGAAAAGAGATCTCATCTCGCAATGTGGAGCAAATTTGGAAGACCATGACTCTAACAAAGTATGTAAAAGTTACTTAGGGTGGGCTGAATAAACTAAACTTTATCATTTAATACATTTCCGTCCTGAAAATGTTATATAACATAAATCTGTGTAAATCCACTGGAAGCAACTCTGATAGCTATTTGCTCAGCTGCAGGTGGCCTCATGTTCAGTGCTTTTAGTTTTCACTAATGTTTTGCCAAAGCAGAGAGAGATCTTTGCATGTTTTTGACACTTTTACCCTAATTTACATTTGAGTATTGTTTTACTTAATATGCCGCTTGTGTGTGCTGTTGCTCTAGTTTAGTGGGGGGCAAACAAGCAAAGTGTGAATCGGAAGACCAAAATACAGTGACTGTGTTCTACAAGGAAACTGTATTCAATTTATATTTTTGAATGTATTTTTACACTCCTGCTGCTTCACTGTTTGTCATCCTAACCCACTGATGCCACAAATTCAAAGTATTAAGTTATATATCTGTAAATTTATCACTGCAGGTTCTTTTTAAAAAGTGCAATTTTCAGACTGCTTCTACTCAAATTATTCTTCTTAAATTTACACAAAAATAATTGCATTTTTAGAAAGCTCTTATTAGGCATACGTTTGTTTAGTAATTGCTTTAGATTTGATACTGTGCCATTAAAAACGGAAGAATGGTTAAAATAGTTAAAACATTTAAAAAAAAATTTCAGTTTAAGTGTAAAGTAGATTCTTATAATAACTGATTACACCCAGAAGTTACATTTATTATTCTAAAAAAAAAAAAATCCTTCCATAAACTTCATCTAATTCTAACAAAATTCAGGAATTTTATGGGGTGGCGGGGGGGATGGGGTGGGAGATATTTCAATTGAAATTACAACAACCCTTCTATTAGAGAGCAGAGAAATGGAAAGGCTCTGATTCATCTGATTAGTTTAGCTAGTAATACATCAGACTACACTTTAAGCTTCATTTGCTAGAATAAAGCAATTACTCTGCCTTTTCGACATTAATTACTTTATTAAAGCTAACATCTTTCTGCTTCAGTGCTTAAATGGACTTGTAGCTATACTAATTCCTGTAATACTTGCATAAGCTCCTTGCGCACAAGTATTGCTGTGTTTTCAAGTCAGTTTTCTTGCTTCTGGTGTATTTAGAATTCAAGTGTTTTGGACTTAGTTTTGCATGTGGTGGTGTCATTTTTATCTTGCCCTGTTTAATTTACAGTACCTGTTTGAGTGTTTTGGACGGTTTATTTGTTCCTGACTACATGCATGGATATTTAAGACTACATGGTCGATTATTATCCTTCAGTTGTCCATCTCAGCATTTTCAAATTCATCAATAAACCGTGCCACATGTGACTTTTGTGGCATCATCTTTTCTGCCTCTTGGGCTTTCATCTGAATAAACCATAATAGAAATTTATTTCTTTAAATAGCTGAATGTGTGGTGGTTTTGTCTACCTTTCTGTATAAAGGATGTTACACAGGCAACAGAAGCCATTAATATGCTATTTTGGTGCATTTATTATGTTGTGGCACTGATGAAAATGAGCAATACTTTTATTAAAAATATATTTTAATCTCTGTTGGAAAACCCTTTTTTTTTTCTTTTTTCCAATCGACCACAAATCATCTGGATCCCTGCTTTTTTTTTTTTTTTTTTTTTGGTTCCCTTTCATGCTACTCAAGGATTTTAATTGTATTTGCAGAGCGTTGTTTAGAATATCATTTATATGTCACATGGATTCAAATGTGCTGTTTTTGGGGAAGCTGAGTACTGAATCCACAAGTAAGAATTGTTCATAGTCCAAGCAATTTTGTTTGAAGAACATTAGTGCACAGTCATAGCTTATCAAATCCCATTCATCTAGTAAAAATGTTCAGTAGAGATTTGAAGGTCATCAAAGTAAAACTTCCATGAACTGCTGGTTATTCTTAATGATTGAATTGTTTCATTTTTTGAAACAACTAAGACTAGTTTTTTTTATGTACAATAAAAGAAAGTTGGGATATAACATTCCATCTTCTAATTTTGAGGTGAGAAACAGAATGAACATGTTTGACCAAATTTGAGTGCAAAATATAAGCTTCTGTGCGTTTTATGTGATACTTGTCTACACAGAGGAACTGAAACTTGCCTTTATATGATTTATCAGTTGATCCTCAGGAACAAGAATTTCTGTGAGCAATAGGAGAGAGTTTGGAGAACTATGCACCATCAGTTCCTTTCCTTTCAGCTTTTTACGAGGTGCCAAACTCCTACAGGTCTACATAGAACAGCCTGCCTATAAAAAGTCAATGTCTGCTCCTTTTCATTGGGCATTGATCTGTTCATACTTAATAGAAGGTATCCAAACAAACATAGACCGTTTCTATAAGTGAAGTATGACACTGAAGATGAGATTAAAAATCCTTTGTTTTTTCCCCTTCTGGGTGGAGTCCAGTGGAATGTGAAGGGGGGGGGGGCTTTTTTTGATTGCATTTCAAATGTTCAAACTGCAGAACACATTCAAATATGCAGTATTTGACATCTATATTTAACTATGACGGCCATGCTTCCTGCATGGTTATATATTGTAAGACCATACTAACATCTTAATAATGAATGTGCACTTATAATATTCTGTTTAATTTTAAGTTTACAGAAAATTCTGGGTCTTGACTCACTGGATGGACTGCTAGACTCTCATTCATTGAACTCTAAGAATATTCTTCACAATGTGTACAAAGTTAACAAGCAGGGAGTTGTGATACTAGAAGACAAGTCGGGTAAGTCAGACTGAATGACTTTTTCTGCTCTCAATATGGCTCTGTCTACCCTGGAGACTGTGTAAAGAGTTTTCCTTACACTGGACTATCATAGAGGTGCTTTTGCCAACCAGGCACCCATTCATGACATACAGTATTTGTGGTCACTGGGGTGCATCACTGAGCCCTTGACACAGTTACTCTACACCAGTCCTGGATCTAAAAGTACTTACTTATTAACTGTACCTCCTCACTAGGTCTTCCCAAGTAACAAACCACAATTTTTGTTTTATTTTCTTGTCCCTCCACCTCTCCTGACTCCAACTACCCTGGCAACTTGGAGCAGCTCCTTTTCAACTAGGTTCTGGGAGTACTTCTGGTGTACCAAGACTGCGTCCTAGAAGCATTTCCAGGTGAGGTGGAACCTCTCCCTGACAGGGGATCTTGCTCCCAGCAGCTCTCTCTAGCGGCATTCAAGGAACTTTATTGGACTGCCCACCTGAATTAAACACCTGTGTAGCCCTGTGGGTGTCCAAACGTGAGCTATACCAGACAGATGTTGCCAGCCAGCATATTAATGGAACACATGGTCCTGTGAGGGTCTCCCTCTGTTGCTTAAGCTAAATCAGCTTCCCAACCAGGAAAGATATCGCTAAAAAAACCGGTTGGAAAAACTCCCCCCTTCACACCCTTTCATTATATGGACATCCAGGCTGGGTAAGGAACTATGAATAAGAGTCCATGGTGAAACATGATTTTAAATAAATAATTGGGTCCCAGAGCTTACAGGCTTCAAACGGGTGCAGGTATACGCATGCTGGCACTGCTTTGGGGTTGGTTTGGGGCACTTGGCTGATCGTGCATTTACGTGCAAATGTGAGTGGATCAGTCAGGTGCCTCATTCACACTTTGGAGTAGGTGGAGGATAACGCCTGCACCCAGTGGGGTTCACTGACAAGAACTGGCTGTGGGAGATGTGCATTGGGTTTCGTAGGAAAGTCCTACTGCGCCATTGGACTGGCAGTAGGACCCCAAACCCAGGATAAATGGATGACTGCACCTGTTGGCCGGCGTCTTCTTATGCTATGAGGTTAGAGTTGGAGAACTTATATTTTTAGAGGAGCTTTCAGCCATGTGCTTGTTTTAAAGGAAGAGCCACTCACTCTTTTTTTTTTTTTTAAACCTCATGGTTTTTGAAGTATTTGAATTTTAATCTCCACTGGACACTTTGGCTTTATGGATTATTTACTTATTGAGGATGTGGTTTTTACATTGTTTTTTTTGAACACTTGAGTGGATTTTAATAAAAGCATTTGACACTTTTGCACCAAACTTTTGATGACTGTGTCCTCATTAGAACCAAATGACTTGAAAATTATTTTTGTATAACACAGGTAAACTTTAATAACTTTTTCCTGTGGATCTTCATCTCATGGTACTGTATGTGCTTATGTGAATGTAAGATCTGGACCCTAACCTGGATTGATTCGTACCCTTTGCCTAATGGTACAATGATGAATTGTAGCTTCTTATGGTGTTGTACTGTTTTTAAAAAAAAAATGGATTCAGGAAATAAATGTACATGCCACACATTGAGCTCATGTTGTATATTTAACTACAGAGACAATGAGTTGTCAAACACTTTAGACTGTTTCACATAATGCCTACAAAGCATGCAACTTAAGTATTTGAGATGTTTACTAATTCAACGTCCCCTATTCTTAACACATTTGGAGAAAAAAAATCCCCAGATCTCCTGAAGAATTTAAAAGAAACCTATAATACTAACAGATGCACTTATATAATTTAAATATCTTCTATAGACTTTAAAGAAACCAAATTTTCTTTATTTAAAATGCTTAAACCCTTAGGGATGTTCCAATCACCAATTTCATGTTACTTGATCGGCCAATTTTAATTCCACACTCCCCTGCCCCCAACCCCCCCTTAAATATCTTTACACTAATCGCCTGCATAAGAGAAACATAAACGTAATGTCATATAGTAATGTGTATTTTTATAATTAATCTATAGACTACAGGTGTTAATTGTTCATGTTTTAAGAACATGAAATTCAGTAGCCTAATTATACAGTGACTTTAATATATTTCAAAGTATATATGTATTATGCTTATCTATAATACATAAGGCATAAAAGAAAAGAATGTTCTTATAATTATAAGCTGTCATATTATTTAGTTTTTTTCTCTAATGGCATTCTCTAATCTATCTGAAACTAAGTTTAATTAAAGTGGTTTTTCACCATTTCTCTAACAACAAAAATATATTCACACATAATCTCTCACAATTGAAATAGGCACTTAACTGCTGCTTAAAGGTAAAAAAATATATATATACATGCACTTGTACGTTTTAATCATTTCAAATTATTAAAAGCACTACAGCTTTTTGCTGTTAAAATATACATTTCTTATATCCAGGTGTGTGTGTGTCCATCTCCCCCCATCCCGCGGAGTATCAACTAGATATCCATAATTCTTCAGGTGTAATTATTAAATATGGATTACCATTTTAATTATGTAGTATTTGTTTCTTACCAGAATTTATGCTGTATGACACACAGCAACAAAAAAACACAAAACAAATTTTTTTTTTTAAGCCTATTGTTTAATAAGCAGCAATTTTAAATTTGTGCTTTATCTTTTTCTAGTTAAGTTGTAAGCTGCTGCATTTTAAACAAGCTCACTGTCCAAACTCAAGCGGTGCCTGTTTTAATTTGAAGGACAAACTAAAGGTCTGAATTCTATAAAGTAGCTTTTCTTGCCCTTTTGTCTAGTTGCACAGGACGACTTTTCAGATTACTTTTTTTTTTTTTTCTTCAGTTTACTCCACTTTCTTTAAAGTAGGGGTGGGCAGTATGACCAAAATTCTGTATCACAGTATTACAGTGATCCCTCGCTATATCGCGCTTCGCCTTTCGCGGCTTCACTCTATCGCGGATTTTATATGTAAGCATATTTAAATATATATCGCGGATTTTTTGCTGGTTCGCGGATTTCTGCGGACAATGGGTCTTTTAATTTCTGGTACATGCTTCCTCAGTTGGTTTGCCCAGTTGATTTCATACAAGGGACGCTATTGGCAGATGGCTGAGAAGCTACCCAGCTTACTTTTCTTTCTCTCTCTCTTGCGCTGACTATCTGTGATCCTGACGTAGGGGGTGTGAGCAGGGGGCTGTTCGCACACCTAGACGATACAGATGCTGGTCTAAAAATGCTGAAAGATTATCTTCACGTTGCTACCTTCTGTGTGCAGCTTTTAAGTATGCTGCACGGTGCTTCGCATACTTAAAAGCTCAAAGGGCACGTATTGATTTTTGACTTTGTTTCTCTCTCTGCTCCTGACGGAGGGGGTGTGAGCTGCCGCCTTCAACAGCTTTGTACCGGCGGTGCTTCGCATACTTAAGAGCCAAACAGCCCTATTGATTTGTTTGCTTTACTCTCTGTTTCCTTTGAAGAGGAAGATATGTTTGCATTCTTTTAATTGTGAGACAGAACTGTCATCTCTGTCTTGTCATGGAGCACAGTTTAAACTTTTGAAAAAGAGACAAATGTTTGTTTGCAGTGTTTGAATAATGTTCCTGTCTCTCTACAACCTCCTGTGTTTCTGTGCAAATCTGTGACCCAAGCATGACAATATAAAAATAACCATATAAACATATGGTTTCTACTTCGTGGATTTTCTTATTTCGCGGGTGGCTCTGGAACGCAACCCCCGCGATGGAAGAGGGATTGCTATATTCTAAATTATCCCGGTTTCACAGTATTTGACGGTATTTTTTTTCCCTATGCATGAGTGGATGTTAAATACATTTTCCACTGCAATTACTGGCTAAGAATAACCTATTCCACTGTCGAGCATTGTACATTGTACAAAAAAAATTTTTAATGTGCACACAAGTATTAATATAGGTTTGCATTGCCCCATAAAGTGAGTTTTCAAGGGGGTGGCACTAATGAAAAGAAGGAAATCACATTGCATGACAGATGCAGTCAAAATATAGAACCTTTTTATTGAACAAATTTTGCAAAAACTTAAACTATAATTTTGACAACATATTTTCAACCATCCAAAGAGGTATTTAGACTTAGGAAAATATCCAGAAGTGCTTGTCAAAAGCTGTATTGCACTGAACATGTCTTAGAAACGGAATAAATATTTTTTGTAAAACAACTACACCTTCTGTTAATGTTAACAATCTCTGTCCACTGACACGTTAAAGTGACTTTTTAAACAACTTTACCATCATTAAACTGCATAATATTTAAACTAATAAATAATAATAAAATAAATAATTGTATTATTACTGATAGTTGCACTATTACTTCAAGGCGTAAAGCCCAGGTGCATTACACAGTATTCACCAAAATAAAATAAAACAAAACAAGTGCAACTTGGTGATGACATCTTTACCAACTGAACCATCATTTAGGCAAACTGCATTAATATGGACCTTGCTTCAAGATAAGCTATATACATAAATAATAAAACTGCAACTTGCATTTATAATGCTATTTGTGGTATAGCCCTACGGAATCGTATTACGGCCACGGTGAAGAAGAAAAACAAACTATACGTCGAGAATAAAGTCGACATTTCCACTTTACAGTAATCCCTCCTCCATCGCGGGGGTTGCGTTCTAGAGCCACCCGCGAAATAAGAAAATCCGCGAAGTAGAAACCGTATGTTTATATGGTTATTTTTATATTGTCATGCTTGGGTCACAGATTTACGCAGAAACACAGGAGGTTGTAGAGAGACAGGAACGTTATTCAAACGCTGCAAATAAACATTTGTCTCTTTTTCAAAAGTTTAAACTGTGCTCCATGACAAGACAGAGATGACGGTTCCGTCTCACAATTAAAAGAATGCAAACATATCTTCCTCTTCAAAGGAGTGCGCGTCAGGAGCACAGACTGTCAGAAAGACAGAGGAAAGCAAACAAATCAATAGGGCTGTTTGGCTTTTAAGTATGCGAAGCACCGCCGGTACAAAGCTGTTGAAGGCGGCAGCTCACACCCCCTCCGTCAGGAGCAGGGAGAGAGAGAGAGACAGAGAAAAACAAACAGTCAAAAATCAATACGTGCCCTTCGAGCTTTTAAGTATGCGAAGCACCGTGCAGCATGTCGCTTCAGGAAGCAGCTGCACAGAAGATAGCAACGTGGAGATAATCTTTCAGCATTTTTAGACGAGCGTCCGTATCGTCTAGGTGTGCGAACAGCCCCCCTGCTCACACCCCCTACGTCAGGATCAGAGAAAGTCAGCGCAAGAGAGAGAGAGAGAAAAGTAAGTTGGGTAGCTTCTCAGCCATCTGCCAATAGCGTCCCTTGTATGAAATCAACTGGGCAAACCAACTGAGGAAGCATGTACCAGAAATTAAAAGACCCATTGTCCTCAGAAATTCGCGAACCAGCAAAAAATCCGCGATATATATTTAAATATGCTTACATATAAAATCCGCGATAGAGTGAAGCCGCGAAGCGCGATATAGCGAGGGATCACTGTATTCTCATAGTTTAGTTTACGACATTCTACTTTATTATAAACTTCATCCTAAAATCATTGTTTAATTTACTAGATTTTCTCAAACCCCGTCATAAGTTAATGTAGCACATTAAATGCTTTGTGTTAAGTGTTCCCCGAGCCAGTTGGGTTGATTAATAAGCTGCATAGATTTTACAGTCCTCTTCAACTGTCTCCAGGTCTTTTGATGAATTCTAAGATTTTTCCTGGCAAGTGTTGAAATATTATTCCTCAATTGGTAATTATCTGTATATGTCATCTGGAAGTTTCCAGTGGTCACACCATTTGGATGCATTTTACTTTTAGTTCCCTAGTGAGCAACCTGACTTTGAAAACTTAGTTAATTAACCTAAACAGTAGTTCCAATTTATAGCTGTCTCCCTTGGGGAATTGTTATTCGAGGGTGGGGGTTTACAAATTGCTTTCTGGTCATCGTGTGCCACCCCTGGAAATGCTACTGACAGACAAGGCCGTGGTGTTCGCCTACACAACCTGTAACAACCCATCGCGAGACACTTTGCAAACTGTACGTGACTCTTTTCCATTTAATAAAATGGTGAGTTGCAACCCTGCATGACTTTTAAGATGGTATTTTTGGGTCGTCACCCATAGTTGAAGAAACAATGCACTATAGCCTTTGATCTAGGTTAAGAATATCTACCCTTATGAGAGACAAGTAGTTGATTTAAGCACTCTGATTTTATTTTGTAAAAGTTAAAAGCAGTTGCTTTACAGTGTAAAAACTGCAGTGTCATCCATAGATGATGTTTTAAGAAAGATTAGATGAAGTAACATCAGTGCAGCTACCTGCTACCAGCACATAATAGCTAAAAGCAGGTTAGTAAGTTCCTAACCTACAGTAGCTCCTAGCTACATACAACATTAAATACCGTTGATTGAAGTCCGACTTGGAAGTATTGGGGTAGCTATTTGTAAGTAAGCTCTAACCGCTTATTTTGTAAATTTAAAAAATTATAGCTTAGCAGATTCAATGCAAGATACAATGTAAACCGAACTTTGCCTTAAGATTTATTACTGCATTTTCAGAATACCCCTTCTCTTTACTTTTCTGACAAGTGCCTGTTTAACCAGGAAAAAAGTAGATGCAAGTCTGTTTAGGATGCCTTTGTTTTGTAAAACCTTTCATATCACATGTTGGCATTTGTTTGAAAAAGCTGTGATATTCTTGTCCAGCAGGTTTTAGTAGAATAAAAACCTTTTGAAATATTTAAATTGAGGAGTAATAAATAGCATTTCAGTGTTATCAGATAAAATGACTAACTGTCAACTGAAAGGGGCTGAGTAATTGTGTCCAAGCAAGGCTGGTATGTGGATTAGCATTCTAAAAAATACAACGCTGCTCAATTCTCTGATTCCATATTAAGTAATCATTATAGCAAAAATATACTACTTGATTTAAAATAGAGGATTTTCTGTATTTTAGATTTTTGGGTGATAGACGATGACACTTCTCAGTTTTTGTATTATGATTTTAAATTGCACTTTTTTAAAAACACATTACGTTTCCTTACCTCCTGACCTTGTCCCCTCCACCATCTATCTTTAAAAACTGTTTTTCTTTCCCGTTCTTTCATCATAATTTTTGTAATTCATCATTCTCATTCATTTCTGATATATCGGCCATTTCTTGGGTTTACACGGGTCAGCTAGTTGTCCCCCAATCCCCCCCCTTTTTTATTCATTTCATTTGACAACTGCTCCAACCATCCCATCTCTGACCTTTGCCTTAGCCCCCTCTTCACTTCTGTCTTGGTACACCTCTTCTCTCACAATTTTAATTCCGAATTTATAAATTTGGATTCAGCGGGTTGAAAAATGGATGGATGGATAAATTCTTTGATGCACTTCAAATCTGTGCTGCATTTTGATTAGTAATCCTGCTTTGTTCTGTTTACTGCTAAAGTGTGAGTTAGGAACTAGTAATGAAGAATAAAACAAAAGTTAATCATAAATTGTTTACATTTTAATACACAGTGCATTCTAAATCTTATAAACTAGGACCAAATTAAAGGATTAAGCAAAATATTGTGGTGAAGCAATCATTACCTGAAGTGTTTTCTCTAACTTTTTCATAGAAGAACTTCCTCATTGGGTACTGTCAGCAATGAAGTGTCTAGCCAACTGTAAGTATTACTTTATGATTTTTTTTATATATTTACTGTTCATTTTGCAGATTTTTCTCTGAATTGGGGCATATCACAATTTTAAACAGTATTTAAGTCTGTGTTTTATCTGATATTTCCAGTTTACAGCAAAAGACAAAATAACCTGTATTAAAGAAATCTGGCACATCTAATTTCAGACTTCGTTAAAAATTGTCTCCCATCAATATATCTGTGTAGAATGTTTTCACTTAGGGCAGAAATTTCTTCCAGATTGTGTAATGAATCCTTCTACATTATTAGTGTAATGTGATGCTTTGAGAACTGAAGTGAGACCTAATAGAGACAAGTTGCCTATTCCTGTGATCTGATTTGGTTTGTCCCATATATCAGTTAAAGTAAATACTCTCCAGATTTACAGATCAGTCCGTTCTGTAACTTGTAAGCAGCCAGAGCGTGAGAGAGAGAATATTAATACCTGACCTGAAGCATTCCTGCAGCTCTAAGAACTGAGATGCAATTACTGTATATGTTTTCCCTGGCACTGTCCTGACACTTTAAAGCTCACAGCCACAAATTATAGGCTTTCATTGTTGGCAATTACACTTAGTCACTTTAATGCTGCTTTACAGTTATGGCATCATACTTAAAGAAGCAGAAAGCTTTTATTTTTTAGCTGTCCATATAATATCCTTGTGTATTTACAACCATTTCAGTGGCATTAGTGAGAAACATTATTATTCCATCTTACTTATTAATTACCTCTACAACCTCTCGAGTATAAACATTGGGTGTAGAAAACCAACCAGTCTAAATTTATTGGTCTAGTCAGGAACCACTAAAAACTATGAAAATATTCTGAGTGACAGGTTTGTTCCTTTTTGTGTAGACTGATTTTATATTAAAAAATGACACAACTCAATTGCCTAAAATTGTTGAAAAGGATATTTGCCACGTAATATCGTTAACGAAAATTATTTGCTTATTCAAATTAAACATTAAAAGTGGACAGAGTACCATGTATCTGTACATCTACATTTTCAGAGTTTTTGTCATTTAGGTTAAAAGTTGTTACAAGCTCCAATATTAAGCAAAGGATCAACTATTTCGTACTTATTAAAATTAGCCCTAGGCTACACATTTTGTCCTTTTTTTTTTTTTTTTTTAAATTACGGTATAGATATTTAACCTATCAAAGTTATATATATTCTGAAATCTACTTAACCCAGTGAATGGTTGTGGTTACTGGAGCTGTTCCCAGCACAAGTAGGGGTCAGGCAGTCGCAGAGTCCACTTACATACACTCACATTCTCGCACAGGATCAGTTTGGAATTTCCAGTCAATGTAACCTCCATATCTTTGGAGAACTGAGAGAAAAATCCACATGCAAACTCGGTACACATGCCGGATCTATCAGTTGACAGTGCTGTACTGTCACCCTGTGCATCCCTCAAGACCTAATGTCTTAGTAAAATGAAAAAGTATTCTTTAATTTATAGTGTAATATATACACTATAGTAATACATTATAGTTTTTGAACCAAGGAAGTTTTAATTCATTGTATTTTTGGACTTCCTTTTTGAAGAAAAGTGTGAAACTATTTAAACCTTAAATTTTAATGTTTTAGTAGACAAAGTGTGTATTTTTTTTTTATTTATTTAGGGCCCAATGGCGGTGAGCTGAAGCAACCGATGTATCCTGGGTTTGAAAGGGATGTCTTAAAAACAGTGGCAGATTATTTCCAGAAGCAGAAAGAACCATTGCTTACTTTTAAACTGTATGACACTTTTGTTAGTATCCTTGGTAAGTTATACTTCAGAATTTTTTTTTCTTCTTTTAAACTTTACAGTACAAAGATGTCGGGTTTGATGCGCAAATATGTAGAAAGGTCTAGTTTATAGATTTACCATTATACTCCCAATTTTGTGAAGGTGTTGCTGCTTAGCAATCTCATGCCGCCTTTAATAACAAAAAGGCTATACCTACATTATAGGAAACCTTTGTTTCACATTAATTTACTTGGGTTGTGGGAATGTTTTAATCTTCTCATTAACATTAACCTTTATGTTTACTTGGCATATCTGAATAAGGTAAAAATTGTTTTCTTTAAATGCAATTTGGTGGTTCTTTGCATTATTTTCTTTAACTGCAGTCCAAATTTTAAAATTATAGGAAACCGTCAACTAGAATCTCAAGCTTTAATCCTGGAGAATAATCTTCTTGCCATTCTCATTAACAATTAATAAAGATGCTTTATTTTAATTATTGAAATCTTTTTTTTTTTTTTTTTTTATGTACAGGTGGTCATTCATATGCTGTAAGGTTAGTTCTCCAACACTGGCTACCATGATTTTTGCACCACTTTAATTAATGACTGCTTAACACTAGAATTACCAAAGCCTACAAAAAAACCAGTGATCCTCACCCACCTTAAATTCCTTTGCACCTCTCAGTCAGCGTCTTTTGTGTTGTAAATGTGTTGATCAGCACAAGTGGCAAGCTGCCTGCTTATCCCATATTCCTGCCCACCGCCGGAGCTCAATTCCCAAAGAAGGTGCTCAGTGTTTATCTTGGAGTGAAGTGCCTGTATTTGTAGAGGATAATATATCGTCGTTTGGAATACATGCATTACATATGTTTTCCGTGTCTACAACATTCTATGTAAACACATTGTTAAAACAAACGTTTTTCATGTTTTAGTAATATCGGACAAAATGTAGACATTAAGTGTATAATGTGTGAAGCCTGAAGTCCAAATATCAAATAAACACTTTCACAAAAGATACAAGTATACCGTAACAAGTGCTCTTTTATTCAAGAATATAACCAAAGAAAAATAAAGCAGGTTAGGGTAGGCTATTGATACGACAGCTTGTGTGGTGCAGCAGTAAGAACTGCTGACTTCTAATCAAGAGGTTGCTGGTGCGATACCGGCTGCCTCCCAAATTTACTGTTTCGAGTAGTGAACTTCTCTTATTGTTAATATTATACAATAAAAATATGCATTTGATTTCAGTGGGTTTTTTTTTTTTTTCCCCTTCTTCCAGCTTTATTCAACATATGACATTTACCGATCTTGCCCAGTCTGCATGGTGGTGTTTCTTTTGTATTCCAGGAGATGCAAAGGGAAAAATAGTATAGAGTGGTCAGTTCTATATACGTTGTACAATACAATCATCAAATTCAAATGTTAACTGTTTCCCCCACACCTAAGGACCATCTTCCCTACATTTACGACCGGTATACTGGGAAGCGGAAATCTTGGAACAGAAGCTTGTCAATGTTGCATCCTCTTTTTCCATCACCTTTTCTTGTAAGAAGCAACGACTAAGCTCCTCTGCAAGGTGAGCCATGAACACTCATCTTACAGGGAATTTTCTGATGTGGTGGTATAACAGCTGACACACAAACGTGGATTTGAATGCATATGTGTTGTACAAGGCATGCACGGGGTTAATTTGGAAAAGCGCATTTATGACTCACATTGCAGAGTAACTGTTCTGTCCTCTGCATCTCCCAGAGTAGAAAGGAAACGCCACCATGCACCAACATGTGGAGACTGGGCAAGATCAGGGAAAAACAAAATAAAAAAAATTGCGGTTACTAACTACAACCGCATGAAAGTATGCAAATGAATATAATGTTAATTAGTGCAACAATGTTTTCCGAAATGTACTATACATGTCATAAAATGAATTATTCCAAATGTCCTAGTATAGGATAGCAGGCTGCTTGTGCTGATCGACACATTTACAACACAAAAGACGCTGACGGAGAGGTGCGAAGAAATTTAAGGTGGGCCGGGATTAAGTTTTTTCATAGGCTTCAGTAATTCTAGTACAGTAGAACCTTGGTTCACAACCATAATTCGTTCCAAAACTCTGGTTGTGAACCGAAGTAATTTCCCCCATAGGATTGTATGTAAATACAATTAATCCGTTCCAGACCATACGAACCATATGTAAATTTTTATTTTATTTTTTTTTTTTAAGTTTTAAGCACAAATATAGTTAATTAAACCATAGAATGCACAGTGTAATAGTAAACTAAATGTAAAAACATTGAATAACACTGAGAAAACCTTGAACAACAGAGAAAACTAACACTGCAAGAGTTTGTGCTATAGCGCTACCAACCGCTGGCTAAAAACACTTTTTTTTAATGAGTTTTAAGCACAGGGAAAAAAAATGAACATTTGAAAAAATCTAATTCAATAAACCACCAAGAAAAGTAACATTGCAACAATGCATGCTATGAACCGATCGCTGTAAACAGAAGGGAAAACAAAAACAAGCACAGTGAATTCTTTAAGTGCCTTCTCTACCTTGTGTCCAGCCCTCTCTCTCGCTCGCCTGTTTGTGTGTCTCTCTCGCGCTGCCTGTTTGTGTGTCTCTCTCGCGCTGCCTGTTTGTGTGTCTCTCTCGCGCTGCCTGTTTGTGTGTCTCTCTCGCGCTGCCTGTTTGTGTGTCTCTCTCGCGCTGCCTGTTTGTGTGTCTCTCTCGCGCTGCCTGTTTGTGTGTCTCTCTCGCGCTGCCTGTTTGTGTGTCTCTCTCGCGCTGCCTGTTTGTGTGTCTCTCTCGCGCTGCCTGTGTGTGTGTCTCTCTCGCGCTGCCTGTGTGTGTGTCGGTCTCTCTCTCTCTCTCTCTCTCTCTCTCTCTGCACAGGGAGAGACTGAACACGTACAAACCGAAAGGGAAACTGGCTTGTTCGTATACTGAGTGTGGTCGTGAACAGATGCAAAAGTTTGGCGAACTTTTTGGTCATAAACCGATTTGTACGTGTTCAGAGACTTTCGTGAACCGAGGTTCCACTGAATTAATAAATGGGTTTGAATTTTAAAAAGTGAATGAAGTAATAAGTAAAAAATGCTCTGTGCTTTCAAGTAATGACAACAAGCATTTTTGTAAAAACAGTGCTTTTGATGAGTTCTGAGACTTCCCAAGTAGCAGTAGAAAGACATCTTATTAAGTCGCTTTGGAATTAATTAAAGACACTGTTAGATTAAATAACATGGCAACACAGTGGTGTGTTTTGCTGCATCATGGACCCAGGGCACTAGGTTTAAATCCAAGCCTTGGGCACAGTGTTTCTGGAATTAATTCAGAAGTCTTTTGTGTGTGTGTGTTCTATGTACTTAATTGTTTTCCCCATCTCCCTCATTCCTCCCACTTTTAATTTGGATAACTGGGCACTCTAGGTTGGCCCAACTGTGTGGTAGAGTAACCCTGCCTTGCACCTAATTGTTTTAGGATTGGCTCTGGGTTCTGTTATCCTGAAATAATTTAGGATATTTTAATAATAGAAATGAATACAGTAGTTGATTTGGTTATAATAATTTGTGGCAACCTCCTCCCTTTAACACTTGTAAACCCTGCTGGAGTGAGCGATGGTTTTGTTTAAGCACACTAAACATAATTTCTCCAAGGTCAAAGATGCATGCAACTTCCATAGCAAAAATGCTAAAACATTTTTACTTATAAATAGTTGATGAACATTTTATATGATCCACTGCACCTATGAATTCATTTGGGTACAACCCCTGTGTGTTTTTGAAAACCAGGATGTTCTGTTTGCAGCTATAACACTTTTCACAATGTTAATTGCCAAAGTAAAACCCCTAAGAAGCAAACTATGCTTCTGTCACCAGCACATTTGCCTATGGTTATGTGAATGCCTGGCGCGTAGTATAACTGATGGTTTGGCGTGGGTATTATTACTACATTGTATTTCGACAACTCTGTGGTTGTATTGGCCGGTCACGTGATGTGATTCGGAAGTGAAAGCTATGAATATGGCGAAACGTAAACTGACTTCAAGTGAGGTTTTGCAGGCGATTTTGGACAATAATTCTGATCACGATTGTAGCAGTTCTGAAGAAGATTTTAGCAACAATGATGATCAGCAACGTACGCTGCATGATACTGTGAATGACGACGCATCGGATGATGGCGATGAGTGGGTGTATACCCAACATCTCAGCTGGACTGCTGCCCGTGGTGAACTACCATTTCTGCATCCGTTTGAGGCAGCGTGTGGATTTACTGTTGATGTAAACAATTACACTGCTGAGCAGTTTTATGAGTTTTGTGTCACCTGACTTGATCAGACATTTTGTTCATCAAACAAATCTGTATGCAGCACAGTTTGAGAAAAATCCCAATTTATTCCACATTCCCGTGTTCATGCTTAGGTAGACACTGATGAAAACGAAATGAAAAAATTAATTGGGATTTTGATGTTGATGGGAATAATCAGAAAACCAGATATTGAGATGTACTGGTCTACAGATCCTATGTATGCAACACCTATTTTTGCAGCTATCATGAAACGTAACCGATTCTCTTTGCTGCTGAAATTCTTTCATTTGAATGACAACAGCAATGAGCCAGATAAGAAAGATCCAAACTGTGACCGCTTGTTCAAGCTATGTCCTTTGATTGACCATTTATTTGAAACATTTCAGTTGCCCTACATACCAGGCCTGTCAGTTGCAGTTGATGAAAGTTTAATGTTGTGGAAGGGCCGCTTACAGTTTCGACAGTATCTACCATTGAAAAGGGCACGGTTTGGTATCAAGATGTTTTGCTTAGCTGAGAATTCAGGTTACATTTATAGATTTCATGTATACACTGGCAAAGAGGATCCTATGAGTAGTGTTTCAGCAGTGTTGCCAGACGAATGTAAGGACTTCGGACTTTCAGAGAAAATTGTTGTGTACCTTGCCCTACCACTATTGGACAATGGGTACACCATTTGGATGGATAACTGGTACTCCAGTTGTAGGCTGTTCCATTACCTTCATCATCGTAAAACTACAGCATGTGGCACAATTCGTTCTAACAGGGTCCCTCCAGAAGTTCGCAATTCAGCGCCAGCACTGGGTCAGCACATTGCATACCTAAGTGGCCCATTGCTGTGCCTGAAATTTCGAGACAAGAAAGATGTTCACATGCTAACAACTCGGCACAATGAGTCTGTGCGGGAGGCTCCCCGCAGAAGAGGACGCCCATCACCTACTGATGTCCGTTACAAGCCACAATGCATCATTGAATATAACAGCAACATGGGTGCTGTTGACAAGCAGGACCAAGTATTGGAGCCCTATTCAGCTGCAAGAAAAACTATGAAGTGGTATAAAAAGTTATCAGTTCATCTGCTTCAAATGGCAATGCTGAATGCTCACATTCTGTACCAGAAAAATGGAGGCACAAAAACATTTCTGCAGTTTGAACATGACGTAATTGCAGACTTCATTTCCTCTGGTGAGGAACAACATGCAGATAGAGTAGAGGCAGTGGTGAGGCTCACAGAATGTCACTTTCCGGACAAACTCAAACCAACAACAACTTGGACCAAGCCACAGGCACGCTGTCGTGTATGTTCAAAGAAGGGTCAGCATAGAGACGTCAAGACCTTCTGCTCAAAGTGTCCCAGCAATCCAGGACTTTGTGCAGTTCCCTGCTTTGGCCTGTGGCACAGCAAACTCAAATACTGGGAATGAAACTATGATTGACCGAACTACTTCGATAGCTTTTGACTGTTCCGTTTTGTAGTAGACACTAAATCCAGAAGCCTGAGAAAATGTACATTTTTGTGTTTTATTACGCGTTTGCCCATTTCTAGAACTTGCACAACATTTAGTGGTAAATACTGCTTGAATAAATGCAAAAAAGTAAAAAAAACGAAAATTGTTCAGATTTTGCCCGGCGTGGGGAATATTTACGGAGTTGGCAGTTAAAGGGTTAAACTATATAAAGCAACATTTGCCATACGAATGCCATAGTGAAGCTGTTTAGGTGCATTTTCTGCCAATCTTGTGCTGTTGAAGCATAAATTAGTGACATGCCAACAAAAATCAAAAAGCTTACTTTAATCCCAAGTGGAAGATTGCATACCCCTCAGGGTTCCTAAAGAAAAGTCTAGAAATCCTTTGTTTTTCAACTTAACGGATACTCTGTGTAGAACCAGTGTAGTGATCATATTAACTGCATTTTCAGAAATGGTTCCTTAGTCAGGACTCAAACCTGAGAAATACTTGAAGATCTGTCATAATTAGGTTATGCCACCAAGGAACACATTTTTTTGGCTTCAATACCATTCAGTTTTTCAAACCAAGTGCTGGCTTCTAATGTGTCTTCATTTCAAAATTTCTGGTCTAGCTAATTTGGTTAGATTTTTGGTTCTGTGTTCCATTAATTATGAGGGATTCGTGCTTTAAGTACAGTACTTAATTCAAGCAGCAAGGCAAGTATGCGCATATGCACATTTTCATGGTGGATGGTAATTGTGCCTGTGAAATCATTTGCATTTTTGGGATGGTTTTTGATCATTTCCGTAATTTTCAGTGATTAGGCTTTCAGCATTGAATGTAATTTTTGCCTGCATTTTCATTTGTGTTCTATTAAACCTGACCTCCTTTATGTCTTGCATTAACATGTGGTTTTTATCTAGACTGTTTAAAAATAATTTTGGCAGATTATATTTATACCTGTCAATAAAATGTGCGTCCAGAAAGAGATGCTATTCCCTTTTCCTGTACAAAGTTAAAAGCAGTAATTGAGTAACTTCACCAGTTGGTACATACATTTGTTTGTTGTATGCAGATAAAAATGCATTTGTATTTAACCTTGTGTTAGATTTGGTTGCTGTCCCTTTCTGACCAAGTCTCAGTGGTCTCAGTTCTCCTATCACAAGTGCATGTATACCAAGTTTTTTTTTTTTTTTTTTTAATATATAAATAAGTGTGTTCTAGTCTTTCCGGTCATGTTCAGATCACCAAAAATCTTAGTCAATTTTCTCATTGCTTGATCTTCTATTAAATCTAAAGCCATTGCATTGCACGTTCTGAAAACTTAAAAGATATGTGTACATTTGATATATTAGCATATTTTGTTCATGTGAACAGTAAATCTTTTCCTTCTACCCCATTAATATTAATGTGCTTTTGGATAAATACTCTTTGAAGACCTGTTGTTTACATTTAACGGGTGCTTACAAGTATCTTCAGAATTGTAAAAATAAAAAAATATATGCGTTAATGTTCTTCACATTCCTAGGTCTCCTGCAGAAGCAGCAAGTTGCAACTGAGGCATTGCAAGTCTGCTGTCTTCTTCTGCCTCGAGATAATCGGAGGAGGCTTCAGTTATTAATGAGGATGATGACAAAAATTTGTCGAAACATTGAAATCCCACCTCTTAATAATGCCATTGGGAACAGGACATTGGTAAGAAAGTTTAAAAATAAGTTTTCACGCTATGTACCATGTGTTTGAAGATGAACATAGTTGGCATCTTTCATCTTGCTTATTTTTAAAATTCTTATTTTATACCTTCGGTTTAGACAGTGACAACACAGTTTCAGTGGTTAATCTGTAGAGAATTTATATACATATCTTGACAGCACTCAACACTTCATGTTGTAACTGAATCCACTATGGTGTTGCTAATGTGTGTAGTTTTAAACCATTAATGCTGATATGAATGTTGTATTGAGAGATTTACACTGAAACAGAGGATACCACTTCCAGAAGGTTCCCATGACCAGGGTTATAACTTGGACACTAAATGCGCAGAGCTCGCCTGTTCTTGTTTACGCGTTTTTTTCTTCTGCTTATTCTGATTTTCACCCCCTTTCCAAAGCATGTAGGTTGGGTATATTGATAAGTGTAACTTAGTCTCTACAGGATCGCTTATAGATAATTCTTTTGAATAACGTATTTTGTCAGCTGGTAAGATGGGTAAAGCATGTATCATTTATTTACATGCTCTTCAGAAAATAAGAGTCTAGTACAACTAAAATCTTTCTTGAGCAGTAACTGGACGTGCTGGTATATTGCACCAATTGCCTAAGCTGGTACAGTCAAGGAGATATTCTAGTCCTAAACTAGAAACACTAGTACTGGTTAAAGCATACATAACAATACCTTCTAAAAGACTATGCACCACAAATGGTGGTACAGCTGCAGGAATTCCTATACTAAATGGTATGCATTTGTTTGTTTGGTTTGGTTTGTATCTGCAATGACATTCAATTTCCAAGCAGTTATTAAAAAGTTCTGAAACACTTCAAATGAAGAATGTTTCTCTAACTCCAGTTGACAGAGAATTCACAAGCTAGTTTTATGCAGAGAGAAAGCAATACAAGAAAACGTAACTGAAATCTGTTACTTTTTTAATTTGGTGCTAATATTATTAGTTTCCTTAAGATTGTAGCAGAATTTCATAGTAAAGAAGTATTTAGTAAGGATACAAAGGTTAATTAAAAGTGATTCATTCAAAGCTTAAAAACTCCTAAAAATCACCATTTTCCATTAACATCAAAGCCTAAAATTAGTAAGGCCTAGGTATAAAGTGGGTTTGAATAAAGCTCTACCAACAAAAAACAAAAGTTACTAATGTCTTTTACTCGCTCAACAGCACCCTCCTGTTGTCGTCTTATCACATTCTCATCAACAGCATCTCCATCAACTATAGGGAAAAAAACATGCTTCATTCTATTTTTTTTTTTTTTTTTTTTTTTTTGCATACTTATTGTGAACTTAAATGAGATGCTGGTGGACAACAGAGTTGGCATTTTCAAAAATGCAATGCTTTGCACTAATAGATTTAAAAAAAAAAAAAAAAAAAAATGTAGTGCAATCAGCTTATCTCGGATTTATTGTCATATGTTACACACCCCCAGTCCGCTGAAGCAATCAGCAGTGCTGTGTAATATTTTTCCCTGTTTCTAACTATGCTCGTTTTACCCCCAACCCTGCTCTTCTAATTGCACTTGATTCACAAAGTGGGGAACCCCCTATCTTCAAATGTTGTCTGTGTCATCAAGGAACGTAAAGTAAAACTGGGTCACAAGACCATAAAGTTTGAGAAACACTGCTCTAAGATAAATGTTTTTTTTTTATTCAGTGAGATGATATTGTTCTAGAGTGGTTAAGGGGAGGAAGATAAAGCAGCAGTTTCTACCTTTGATGAGATGGCGCTTTTATTATCAACAATCTTGTTTAACACTGGAATTACCAATGCCTACGAAAAATCTCGTAAATCCTGCCCACCTTAAATCCGTTCACACCTCTCCGTCAGCATCTTTTGTCTTGTAAATGTGTCGATAAGCCCAACCAGCCTGCTATCCCATCCTCCCACCGCTGCAGAAACGAAAACCTCTTCCAGCTCAAGCTTTGTTTTTCAGGGAGGGAGGTACCCAGAGCTGTATAGGCTAAAAAATATATCATTTGGAACACTTGCATTTCACATGTGTTCCGTGTCTACAAAGATCTATGTAAGTGTAGGATGACAGGAAATGAAAGAAATATTGAACACATATCTAAAAGACAAACTGTTTTCATGTTTTAGTACTAATGACAAAATTTGACATGAAGTGTATAATGTGTGAAGACTTAATTCCAAATATCAAATAAGCAATTTCACAAATGGTACAAATAGAACAAGTGCACTTTTATTCAAGACTATAAAACTAGTGCTTAAACTTGGTGAGCCCTGATGAAATCCTCTGTAGTATTGCACTGCCTGATGAGAATTGTAGTCCCCACTGTGGCATTTGTAGTATGTCACAGATTAGATGAAGAGGTTGGGGGGGGAATATACAATATATATAACACCATTCTTATTGGATCAGTTGTGCAAAATTGACAACGCTCACAACCCCACAACTCACAGGTTGTCTTCGAGCTTCAATTTTACAGGCAACCATAGTTTGCGTAAACTGGCACGCCTCATTTCTCTGTGACGAAAAAGGGGATGCGATGTATTAGCATGCCTTACATGGTAAAGCATTATTAATGACAAATATTAACAAATAAACACGTCGGACTATTCTTTTTTTTGTCAGCGTCCCCAATTTCAATCATGGAGGAAAAGCTTAAACTTAGGAAATACGTCAATTTTTCCAGCAAAGTTATTTGTTGACTAAACTTAAGAGGAAAAGGTATTTTTTTTAAAAAAATTGAGAGAGACATGCATGTTTAGACGTGCCATCTGGAAATGCCCCATTTACATTTTATTCAAAGGAAGCTGAGTGAAGGTTACATTTTAATTGCATCTTCCTTTTGCTTATAATAGCTTTTGCTTATTTTTATGCTGTTTGAAAAATCTGTTTTTGATATTGTCAGTGTACTGTTAATTTCTTGCATTTATTTGAACGTTAATTATGTTGTCACCTTGTTGATCTTTGGAATATTTTTTTCAAGTGTTTGGATAAGAGGTTGTGTTGGGTCTACTAATACCAATCCACAAGAAGTGCTGCAGGCTAGTAAAACAAATATATTTTACCTCAGAGAATTAAATGGAATGTTGTAATTGTCACTTTCCACTATTTGTAAGTTGCTGTATTTGTCATCATGAACATTACACAGTTGATTGTGCAGTCCTATTAGAAAGTGAGCAAAACGCTTTTTTTTTTTTATTTTTTTTTTTTAATTCATATATTTATCTTTTCACATGCCAGAACATTGAGGTTTTTGTTTAACCAGCTCTGATTACTTTCTCTACCAGATGGTTCAGACATTCTCACGCTGTATATTGCGTTCAGAAGATGAGGTTGATTTGGATGAGCTGCTGGCAACAAAGCTAGTGACCTTCATGATGGACAATAGTGATGAGATACTTAAGGTTCCTGGTAAACTGCAGACAATGGTGGAGGAGCACCTGTCTCACTTAAGAAGAGTTCAGGTAAGTTATCCAGGATTTGTTCTTGTATAATACGTCAGTGGTTGACAGAAACATCTGCATTCTGGAATTGACTTGGGATATATTAAAAATATTTAATGGTTACAATTAGGGATGTACTTGATGGTGGTTAAAGCATTTCACATTTCAACAATATTTTAGCCTTCATTCTTATTGAATTGTACTCGGGTGGGGGGGATTGCAATATGATGTCCAATTTATTATGGAAGAAGATTTCTAAAGCTGCTGCTAAGAGCTTAAAATGCTATGCGTTTGTTTTCTTAATGGTATGAGTAGGTCAGGGTCTTTCACATTTGGGCCTGCAGGACTGCTGTTTCTGCAGGTTTTGTTCAAGTCCAGTTTCTTTGTTGATAACAGAGCTTATTTAATTTTCTGGCCAGTAGGTGATTTCATTCAGCCATGTCTGTTCATTTTTGCATTGCACATTTTTGTTTCAAAAAATATCATCTAAATGATACATGTCCCAGGGAAAATGATAAATTCTCAAGCCTTTACTATTTTCCTTTTCTTTCCAAATATTTAAGTCTGATATTTAACAATGAAAACTGACCAATGTAAATGCGACCGTGTAAGATGGTGAACTGCAGGCTGGCTTGTCATTTTGCATTTAATCGTTAAGTGGTGGCTGGTTAAGAAAACAATTGAAATAGAGAATGCAGCTTTCTGCAACTGAAACAAGTAATTCAGGCCTGGAGATCTTAAATAAGTTAACTAAAATGAAGCACAAAATATTCCTAACATACTAATTTACTTCAGGAACAATAATTAGATTTTATTGAACAATTGGCCTGAAAGAAATGGGGAACCACTGTGGTCTGCTGTTATATAAGCCTTTAAATTTCATATCCGTTATTATGCATGTTAATTGTTGACTCTGAAATCGTAGTACATGACTGAGGAGACGTTGGAACGCGTGGGAGTGCGAGTGTCTTGGTATAAAACTGAATTTCACCCTAGAATTGGTTTGTCTTGTGTGATATGCTTCCAGGACAGACATCTTAGTGTCGCCCCTGTCCTCTAGTCTTGCCAGACTATCAAAACTTTGTTTCTGCCTCTTGACTTCTTCAGCCCACAAATGACTGATTGGTTGTCTCCTCACAGCAACATTCTGTGGTTTAACTCTAGAGATGTGGAGTCCAGTATAAACCATAATGTTTGCTATGTGGTTGAAGGTGTTACTCGCCCAGTATCCTAAGCAGTCTTGTACAATATACAGCTCTTGAAACCTTGACCTGTGTTGGGCTGAGTGCTGCTTAATGGGGTACCACAGTTGTTGCTCTGTGGGTAAGTGATGGTTGTAGCGGCTGGGTTAAAGTACGTCATTCCCAGTAGTACATAAGTTTGTTTTTTTATCAACACTAGAGGCATGGCTGATACCCAAGCACTTTTTCTGCACTTCCCTCACTTTGTTGCAGCAATTGTTTACTTCTGGCAGAGATCTCAGTAGCACATGCTTGTTCAGCTGAATGCATTCATGTAAACCAGCAGGTCACATAACCACAAAGTAAACCGGCCAGTATTTGATATTGCTTGGTTTGCTGATAGACATATAAATATATCATTTCTTCTCTCTAGATAAAGTATGCTGGTGCTGATGCAGATGCATCTTTTGTTTCCCACTCTTACTGCAAACGAATCAGCAAGGAAGAATTTGAGGAGCAGAGAACAAGCAGTGCCCAGGTGCCAATGGCTGAACTGCTAGAAGAGATCATCAAGGATACAGAGCTTTCTGTCAAAGAGAAAAAGAAGAAACTTAAACAGGTAATAAAGGGTTATGTATAGATAACCTACAGTTTTCAGCTCTAGCTTTTAACTCATGGAGGTGTAAATTCTAAAATGGCAGGCCATGTTCTGGTTTCATTGAAAGTTGTTCCATTTCTTTTAAGAGGAATCTTAGTTGGGGAGTACAGTGCTTAGCTGGTTCAAATTCAAGCCTGGTCGCAGTCAGTGAAACGTGCACAACGCCCCTTTGTCTTCAGGTTCTGTGTTTGTCACTCCCCTGCAGAAGTAAATAATTGGTTTTTGGGGTGAATCTAATTGTCTGAGTGGGTGTGTGTGCACTCTTAGACAGACTGGAAGTGGTTCATACATTGTGCCCAATGCTGCAGCTCACCACCACCACCCTGTAGTAGTAGAATCAGGAAACGAATGAATGTTTTATTTTAAGGCAATTTATGAATCATGAAAGTGCAGAAATGCTCAGTTTTGGTTATTAATGCCTTCAGAATGTCCCAATTTTGTTCCAGTAATCTGAAACACATTCTGAGAGTCAATAAAAAGTAACAAGTTGAGGAATTTGAGATTTCTGCTCATTTCAATTAATCTTAAAAACTTGTACATGGATTTTTAAAAATTAAATTTTATTTCACCCAAATCTATTCTCACTGTGTGATTTCAATGATTTAGCCTAACACTTTTTATAAAACAAACTGTAAATGTAAATAAGAAATTGTTCATTTTTTTTAATCAAATTCTATATCCTACAGTTTCAGCAGTCTTATCCTGAAGTCTACAGGAAGAGGTTTCCTACAGTAGAAAGTGAGAAATCATTGTTTCCTGAAAAACCCAAGATAAAACCACAGCTAATGTTTTTCGCATTAAAAAAACCCTTCCAACCATTTCAAAGGACGAGGAGCTTCCGGACATGAATACGCTTTCTGAAATGGAAACCTCGAGTGGTCTTTCACCTCATAGGTTTTAGTCTATGCCATATCAACTGTCATTCTGTGTCAATGAGAAGATCGGAAAATCCTCTCAATTAGTTGAGTTTTTGTCATTTTTAATGTTTTTATTTTTTTAATATTTTGTTTAAAACTCTTCCCAGATGCCACGAAGAATTGTGTGAACGGTATGTTTTTTAAAAGGGGAAAGTGTTAATTTGTATCTGATAATTTTATTTTGCAGAAATATTAAGCATTAAGTGTCCACTTATTTTAATTTTGTCCACAATTTCAGTTTTGGCTCAATTATGCAAATCTTAAGTATTTAAAAGAAAACAGCTCATCTAAAACTTTTAATTTGTACTTTTAACTAACTTAGAAGATTTCACTGGTATACTTGAAAAAATGTTCAGATTTTTAATGAGAATGCTGCTTTGTCATGGTGGGTATGATCTGAATTATATCTGTTACAGTATCTTTATGGAATTTCTTTGGGGTGTGTGTGCAGCTGTTTTTTAAATGGTGAAAGGAGTGTTTTAAACTGCAGAACTTGTATCTTCTATGAAAGTTAACTGGGAAAGTTGTAAAAGCTCTTATCATAACATTTCTAATATTGTGAGAATATTTTCTGTTTTACATTTCATAGTATACATGTTTATTTCATTAGACTATAGTGCATCTACTGTTCAGACTTGGTCTGACCTTTACAAGCAGTATTATTTGTACATATTTATCCTTTGTGCCTTCTACTGTGCAATTCTCGGATTAACTAAAAATCCCGTTTTAATGTTCTTTGTAACAGATTTGTGTATTAAAGTCTTGTCAGTTTTATTGTGAACAGTTTTAAAACTGTTGATTTACTGATGCAGTACATTTCAGTGTCCACCTTCATAGGTAGAGAGCACAATACTTGATTTTCCTAATCTGCGAAAAAAAAAAAAGGTTGCAAAGTTGAGTCTTTAAAATATACATAATGTCTGTATATAAAGTGCTTAGCAAGCTCCACACTTTGTTACAGAATCAAAGGCTTGTTACCCATTTTGGAATAGTGATTCTTCATTAACTGTTTTCTGTGGGAGTCATCACACACCCCCCATGATCTCTGCAACTTGTTAATTGATATATTGTTGTCTGGAAGTGCCCTCTTAAAAACATACTTTTGGAAAAGGGCAAGCAATGTGCATAAACAATTAAAAGGGCAAATAGCATGATTTATATGCAACCATTTTTTACGATGCTATGATTGGACTATATAATGGTCTAGTGTTACCGCATCTGGAGTATTGTGTGCAGTTCTGGTCACCATGCTACAAGAAAGACATAGCAGCACTTGAAGCTGTGCAGAGAAGAGCAACCAAGTGCATTCTAAGATTTAATGACATGTCCAGCTCTGACACTCTGAGAATTTAACCTGTTTCATCTCAAGCAGAGGAGACTGGGTGGGGACATAACTCATGTCTGCAAAATTCTCAAGGACATTAATAAAATAGATATAGCAGTGAGTCACATACTTGACCACCAGTGGAAATTAAGGGGTGAGGGGTTATATTTAGAACTGAAGCCAAGAAATACTACTTAATACAAAACGTTTTGGGAATCTGGGACAAACTACAGGATACAGGTAGTTGAAGCAGAAACCTTGATAATCTAAGATGTTTCTGGATGAGATGTTGAGAAAATTTAGCAATTTGTTAAACAAATCAGTTTGGCAGACTTCTCACCTCTGCTTTGTTAGATTTCTTATGTGCTAAGTTTTGTTATATTGTTGTCTTCATTAGGGCTGTCAGATCAAACATTATTCAAGCAATAATTAGAAATCTAATGTATTTTGGGGGGGGGGGGGGGGGGGGGGGGGATGTTTTGAAACTCAAATGGTGACAGTTTGATGGTCCATTATTTTACTTCATACTAATTTCTGCATTGCTAAGCTTTGGCACTTCTATATTTTGCATGTTGTGCACATCACTTTCATAATCACCATTTGTGTAGTTTTTAATTGTTAATTTGTCATTTATAAAAACACATTTTTCTACCACATTGATCGTCTTTTTTGGATAACAAATGCACTAACATATTGTAAACAGTTCTCTAGTGCCCTAAAAGTATTCCTGTTCCTTTTTACTCTTGAACCAGATTTCCCTGATATGCTGCTGTTTTATATTAAAACTGTTACGCATTTGTCATTAAACATAATGGGAAATAACTGCCTTATTTTTGATTTTTCTTTTATTTATATGAGTTTTAAAATCGCCATTGTGGCGGCTGGGTGGTCTCATGGCCTCGGAACCCTTGCAGATTTTTTTTTCCTCTGTCCTCCTGCCATTGGACCGTTTATTCTTTGTTAGTATTGCCTAATCTTTTATATTTTTCTTTTCTTCATCTTGTAAAGCACTTTGAGCTACATAATTTTTATGAAAACGTGCAATATAAATGTTGTATAGAGCATTTTCAGTTTTAGGAAAGCATACTTTAACCAACACGTCCTTTGGAGGCTGTTGGCTAATTCCTAAAACAAAGGCGTAATGAAAAAATAGTAAGATTACAAGTGTTATACTTGTGCCTCTTTTGATTTAAAATTTTGCTGTGTATTTTCTTCTTAGTAGTAGAATGTTTAAGTTGCTGTGAATAAGTTGGCCGCGACCCGACCTCGGATAAGCGGGAGACAATGGATGGATGGATGAATAAATGGTTTTTGTTAAATTAAATATATATAAAGATCATTACAATACAATATTTAGTACATTCAGCAACTCCATTTGTGAAACATGAATAGACTCACCTTGCCTCGACTTTTAAAATATAGACGGGCACTGACTTCTTCTCATTTATACACCCAAGGACTTGTATATGCGTTACAAGCATGTGAAGTGTTCTGGTTCCAATTTTTTTCTTGAATCATGTCACTTTCCATGCACAGAAAATCCCATTTTTGTAAATTGCTGGGCTTTCCAACTGAAGGCTGAGTAATGCACAGGTCACAAGTGATGCAGGTTTTGCCGATGCATTGTGAGCAAACAAGCAAAAATATTCATAATGAAGCAGACATATATTAAGCACAAATGTACATGTTATTTTAACCCACATATTTTTAATACATTTGAAAATGTACCTACTTTTAATAGTATTTGAATGCTAATTTTTGTATAACTTGACAGCCGTAGTATTTAAGTGTTAAGACTTGTTTTTTTTTCCTCTGTCCAAATCAGCTGCATGCAGTTTTATTAATGTGTGAAGCTAAAACTATTAACCCTGGACCTCCATAAAAATTTCATAAAATTACACGAGTGAAGTAAAATGGATGGAAGAGTACGCTTTGCCCTAACCCTGTGAATTTCTTTTGGTGACTATTTCTCTATGTGGACCCACAGTTACCTTTTATCAGTAGTTCTTTTAGACTTTAGCCAATTATGACTTTCACTGTAGCGTCTCACTTGAAGTGTCCTCCTGCATCCCTGATTCGCTTAGCTGGAAATGATCTCGGCTCCCGGCCCCTGGCAGCAGAACAGAGCAAATGTACAGGCAGGAATGCAGGTCTAATAATTTTTAATAGTAAAGTATCATTCAAGTATTGATTTCGTTTATGCCACTACTGGAGTGTGGCAATTCACCATACAACCTGGATTATTCTCTAAGCAGATGAATTTAAAGTAATGGCAGTGACTCAAAGCATTTTCATTCTGACTGACAAGTGCTTTTTTTTTTTTTTTTTTTTTTTTTTTTTTTAACAGCCAAAATTAGATATGGTTCTGTTTCTAAGGCAACTTTGCCATCATCCTAAAACCTGAAAACCAGGTTTCCAAAATCTAATATGAGAAGCAAAAGACAACAGTGCAACATGCTTTTATAACTTACAACAGCTTCTGAAACGATAAATGCTGTAAGTGCTCTGTTGTTGATTTGAGCCTGTTCTTGGATCGGCAAAACAAAATGCACACCCAAGCAACACCTCACAAGAGCATTCTTAAAACAGTAGACTTGCATTGCTGCAGACCTTTTTAAGTTTATGCTCTAATTATCAATGCTCCTTGTCTGTTAATGTTGCATTTTCTTGCTGAAAATTTTTCAGTAGCCATTCTGTAATGGTCTTAATAGCCACTTTGTGGGTTTTTGTTACGCACACAATGACACAAGTCCTACTACTGCTGCTATTAATAGAAGCTGAAACCCCCTTGTCTAGAGCTGATATGTGGCCTGCTCACTGACAGCAGCTCTTGCAGAGACATGATGCTGTGATGTATGCATTTTCAGTGCTTTGTTGCTGCTTCCTGTCAGACATCTGGTGGTTTTAAGGATTTTTTTCCACCCTTTCCTGTTTATGCATCCTGCTTGGCTAGACCTATGCTGCATTAGCTATGACCAATTTCAGGGATTTATCTGCTGAAATTTTTAGGTGGCAGTTTATGAACTATTCATATAGCTGAACAGAGATTAATCTTCCCAAAAGAAAGTGTGTATGGTGGTTTTTGCATATTTTTAATAATGTTGTGCAACTTCTGCAGCTGCTCAGGGTCTACAGTGCTGTCACACCTGAGTTTAAAACATAGCAAGCTTAAAAACTGTTTTTTGCTCAGATTCTGTTGGTACTTTTATAATTTTAACACTTGCATTGGTGGAAAAGTGAAGACACAGAGGATAGGCCTGGCATCTTATCAGCAAGGCTAGGACTTTGAACACACCTGGATTCACAGATGTTGATGGTAACTCCTAGCAGTAGGGACCCAGAATTCAGGATAAGTGAGATTAAATATTTGCCATATTGGAAGATTGTCATGTTGGTAAGGTGAAATGCAGTCATTCAAGAAGTGAAGTAAATGAAGTGTTAGCAGTGATTGTCTGGGCACATGTTAAGGCTGGATGCTCAACAAGTCCATAAGATGTAACAGAAATAACAGCATTTTTATTTACAGATTGTAAAGTAGGACATCACTAAAACACAAATGCAAGTGTTAAAAATAAACTATTTTACTATTGGATGTTAAATAACATTTTGAACAATGTTAATACCACTGTACATTACCCGCATGCCCACTTCAAAATTCTATGCAAACATTGTCCTACTCCCCACAAATGGTTTCTGATGGGCCTCATTGCTCCTCAAGTCCACTGTACAGGCAAACAAAACTCTTCCATGTCTACTGGAAAACTGGCTTCTGTCTTGGGCTTACAGCCAGTGTACCAAAAATCGGTTAATTTTGTCAGAAATGTGAGGAAAATAATCAGTTAAATTTTGACATAAGAATAAGTAAGCCATGTTGTTTTTAAATAATTCACCTTATACTCTGGTAATGGTACTAAGCTGTCTTTGTCAGTTTTCTTCAATGTAAAAAAAGAAAACTCACAAGTTGATCTAATGCGGTCTGCGTGTGTGAACTTTAACCACAAAAACATCTCTGGATATTTTAAAGCCCTTTTTTTGCCTGTGTGTAATTCTGACAACACGTGGCAGTAAACTGTTTTCTAGAATAAATGCCAGTGTATATCTCTGTATGCAGACATGTAAGAGCACAGTGCTCCTGCTTGTGGTGAGATGATGTATAAAATATTCAGTTGGTGCATTTTTTTATTTTCAGATAGTCTGAAATTTTATGTTGGTTTTGAGAATAAAAGAATGATGTTTAACAGATGTTCTTCACACAAGTTCTTAAACAATTCTGTAATAAAGTGAAAGCTGTGTCTCGAGCAGGGGGCTTTCAGTGCTGCTGGCACACGATTTGCTTGTGGGTTTTGTTGAGGGCTGCTGATTCTAGTAGGGTTTCTTGCCTTTTATCAAAGGTTGTATATGGTGCTTTGGAAGTTAGTAACACACAAGCTGCACATTAAAAGGAAAAAGAAAGCCCTTAAGTTCTGTTTCTGGCCAGACCTTTTTTTTTTTATTCAAAAAATGCAGAGATGATTCTTTTCATCTTATGGTTGAAAGGTCTAAAATTAAATATACAAATCAATGAGTCCATTTTGGTTTTGTTCAAACTTCTTTAAAAAGGAGTGTTGACTCCATACCACTGGGGAGTTCATTTCAATTGGGAATTGATTGTAACAGAGGCTTCTTCAGTTGTTTCTGAAAGAATAAAAGAGGGTTAATGCATATTTATATACATTTCATTTTAGATGCCAGTTCTGAATCCAATTAGTTTTTATTTCTAGTATATCATCTACTTGCTCCTATGCACGTTCAAGGCTTTGTACAGCCACATGTTAGCGCTGCCTGGTGGGTATCGCAGGCACTTCAGTTTTATAAAGTATTATGTATTTATAAAACTTCTCATTTACCTTGTATTCCTTCTGATTTGAAGTGCCTACTGATGATTTGCGTTCTCTGATGCACTGTAAAATGTGGGGCGAGTCCTTATCTTTGTAAGCCTGCAATAAAACGAGGGGAGAAAAAAAACAAAAACCTGAATGAAAGATTTCATCTCCGTCTGAGTTGCTGTCCCTCCAGTATCCCTCTTCTGTGTCTATGCTCTCAATTACAGAGTGCCAAATTCTGAGCGTATTGTCAGATACCAACACTGGACAGCAGGCCATTTTCCACACTTCCATACACACACTCGTTTGGGGTGTAACATGAGTGTTTTTTTGAGGTGTGGAAGGAGACTGGGCAGCAAACATATGTGGTCGGAGGTGCAAACTTCACTAAGACACTAAACAGACTGCAGTTTGAGCTTGGAAAGTGAAAGGCACGCTTTTTTTTTTTTTTGGGTTTTTTTTTTAACTAGCATGTTTTTATAAGGTGTGGTAGGTTATGTTTACATTTGTCTATGAGGTACCAATCCAGGGCAGCTTGAGTTCAGTGTTTGTCCTGTTGTATGCTTAATTGATTTCAATTTTCTGCATATATACAGTATATAATATATGCACTCACTCCCTTATCACCACAAGGTGGCTGAAGGTACAGCGCGCATCCTGGCCAAGTCAGGCGTCAGAATAGCACGCAAACCCACAAACAATTTGCACACGGTCCGCTTTAATGCTTAAAACAAGAAATCGCCAGCAGAAAAACAAAACGCGGTTTATAGCATTCCATGCAGTTCTTGCTCAGCGGTATCCATAGGACAAACTTCAAAAATAATCACAACACATATACAGTAATCCCTCCTCCATCATGGGGGTTGCATTCCAGAACCTCCCGCGAAAGGTGAAAATCCGCAAAGTAGAAACCATATGTTCATATGGTTCTGTTTATATATTTTAAGCCCTTATAAACTCTCCCACACTATTATGAACATTTCCTGCACAATTATACAGCATAAACCCTTTGTATTCTCTTACATATTAGGTAAGATTCGTTGAAATTATGTATGTAAACAGTTTATATACAGTAAAACCTAAATATTATTTTAAAGATATCGAGTGTCTCCAATATCACATATGTTACAGCCATTACGACAGACAGGCCACCAGCAATAAATACGTACAATGCAAGGAAAATTGTATACAGTAAAATGTGTGTACAGTGACACTAAACTATGTACATGTAATAAATACTGTACGTAGATAATTAATTATGGTTACACACCAACAATGACACGACGACTTGTCCGATAACGATGAGTTTAATTTTACTGCACAACAAAGGATAGCGTTACAGCTCTTCTAAAGGATCCTCTTCAGGCGACTGTGTAGCACTGCTGTTGTTCTCCTTCCGGCAGTCTTCAATCCAAATCCCTAAAGCAGATTCCATCCAGACTACTGCCTTATCACGTCCACTTGCAAACTCGTTTTGCGCCCTGGTTAAAGGACGCTGCGGCCGTAGATCTTACATGCTTTTCCTCCTTTTTAAATAAAAAGAATCGTGGACTCATTGATGCCATAATGGGTGTCCTGCAGCGGTGTAGCTGTTCCCTTCCTTCAACATATCCAAAACTTTTACCTTTTCTGCAATCATTTGCATCTTCTGTTGGCGCTTGGACACGGACCCTGAAGCAGTAGCAGGAGCACGTTAATGCTGAATGAGTGAGATGAGACTTCCTGGTTAATGCAGCACTCCGTCGCTGAGCCAATCAGCACATAGGAACTTAACTGTGTGCTCTGATTAGGTAGCTTCTCAGTCATCCGCCAATAGCGTCCCTTGTATGAAATCAACTGGGCAGACCAACTGAGGAAGCATGTACCAGAAGTAAAAAGACGCATTGTCCGCAGAAACCCGCGAAGCAGCGAAAAATCCGCGTTATGTATTTAGATATGCTTACATATAAAATCCGCGATAGAGTGAAGCCGCAACAGTCGAAGCGCGATATAGCAAGGGATTACTGTACAGGAACATCGCAACGCCGTCAGAAGAAAGGACTCGCTTTCATTGAACTATACGCATACTAAATCAACAGGACATACATTTAACTGGGACAATGTACAAGTAAAATTCAAGGCCAGTACTAAAAGTGCCAGAGAACTGGCCGAATCCTGGTTATCAAATGAGAATGCCACCAACAGACACTTGGACATAAATCCAGCATATGCAAACTTAAGAACATATTCATAATAAACAAGACTTTACACCCAATACCCCCACCCACCCCTCCACCTAATGTTTTTGCTATATATTGCCTTTGATTCTAAGTCTAAGCATTATCCTCTGATGAAGACCCCTGGCAGGGGTTGAAAGCTCAGGAATAAAAACTATATGATACGTGATTCATTTTTCTCCCTCTGTGGAGCTCCAGCTGCAAATATGCAAACTGTATCACAGACCTTCTCTTCCATATATAATATACATAGAGAGAGATTTAGGAGTGTAGCTTATACTGGACCCCAACCCCCCAAAAGTTTTTTGGTGATTGATAGACATACTGTATTTGGCATGTTTGGTAATGCACACCAATTGCTTTAGTTCAGTTGTGCTAAAATGTTTTGCTAATTTTCATTTATACTCGTCATCTGATGCTTCTTGTTTTAGTGGCCAGCAACAGCCAGCCAGCACTGATGGATTCCACTTACTCTGGTACTGCATTTCCATCCTTATAATGCCCCACTGAAACCTTTCACCATCTTAGCCAGTGACTGCACCAGGATTAGCAGGTCAGAAGTTAGTGTGAACGCACTTCATGGTTTTGCATGCGTGTGGTATAGCGGGTCCACAACTCTCTGCAAAGGCCAGTTATAAATAAATAATCGTGCTCGCGGCTTAGCAAGGGGAGCGTGGTGGTTGTGGCTGAAGCGGGTCTCCGGGCGATCTTCGGTGTGGGCGTTTCTCGCCTAAGTGCACAGGTGAGAGACTGCCTACATCCGTGATTGTTCCTGGGGCTGCAAATGTGCTGCTATGCCCTCTCGACATATATAGAAGCGCGAGTTTGGCTAGAAAAGGAAATGGAAAAGAACAAGAAAGGAAGGAAAGACGGAGGTTGTTGGAGAGCGAGGACCAGGAGAGAAGAGAGAGAGCCGGTGTGAGCAAGTGAGTGAATGCTCGCAAGCAGCTAAACGGAAGCCTGGGTGTTAGGCCGACACCTGAGAGTCGTAGTAGTGGTCGCTCCCGCTGAGTGATCGGGTAGTGGGAGTGACCAGTGAAGGGCAACTGGCCGTGTTAGGCCGAGATGGGAGTCGGGAGGCTTGGTGGAGAAATCCTTGATGTGAGCATCCTGGTTGTTAAGGACACCAAGTCTTGGGCCTGGGATGAGTGCTCGACCGAAGCCAGGATCGGGAGGCCTCCAGACCTGTGTGAGAGCAAGAAGGTCAGCTGCAGAGAGAGCGTCTCACCTTCTGCAGGGCCCAAACAGGAGAAGCAGGTGAGACGCTAGTGTAAAAGAAGCACCGGGCTCTTAATTGTATTTTAAAGGTCTGCTTCCAGCAACATTTTAACCTCATCGTCTTTTAATGGATTATTTATTTATTTATGGACTTTTGAGAATTCACTGCACTTTGTGGACTTTGTTTTGTTGTTTGTTTAATAAAGCACTTTGCACTTTCCCACCATCCCCTTTGCTATGTTGCCTCACTGCTTAGCTCATCTCAGTTATAACTATCGAAGGTGTAGGGTTCAAGGGCTCCCTAACAGCAGATGGGAGCATGGAGCCGAGCCGGCATCATCACAATGCGTGAAGAAGGGTGTCGAGCAGCTGCGTGTAGTTTGGTGCTTTGTAGTTGCCCAGAACTTTCTGAACAGCATCCCTGAATGTCTTCCTTGTGATTTTCTGCAGCACTACTAACAGATCTTCAGAAAGCTTGTCATTAATGACATTTCTGATTCATGAACCAGCAAAAATGACTCCCTTGATGTTGGCATTAGCCATTGGTGGCACCATCCCTCTTGTATGTTTAAATCCTTTCATGGCTTTCACAACTGGCAAAAATATCTTTATTGATAAATGGTTTGTATTTCAAGTGCTTATGGAGCAGCCAGTTCTTTTTAAAGTAATGACTCTTTAGCAGGGCTGTCCCATTCCCAAAAACAACAGGAGTTGGTGTATTTAAATAGTGCCACAGACATTCCAGTTGTAGTTGTTGTACTGTATGTGGTTATCACTTTAGATTAGGTGTCCCTAATTACACTGTACTTACAATGTAATTACCTGTATAATAACAGAGTGACTAGGTATTATTACTTTGTATTTACTGTGTAACACAATATAATGCTATGGTTAAGCATTCTATTGTAATGGTTATTCTACAGTTTATGTATATACGTCCTTTTAAAAATTGTGGAATAACAATTACAATTGAGTAATTATGTTACACAGTAAGTATGCACAGGCTACAATGTAAAATTAGTGTAAGATATTTTTTACAATTTATGGGAAGTAGTTAACTTTAGAATACAATTTTGTGTCACAAGTGCATATATACCATAAACTTTAATTTAAAAAAAAAATACCAAAGTTATAGTGTATTATTTACACTGAAGGAGTAAAACCCAAATTTTAGTCTTTCTTTTTAGATCCAGGTGTTAATGTGACTGTTCTTTGGATTTAATGGCTGCATATCCCAAAGGTGTAAGTGTGTGCCATGAGTCCACACTAACGAATGACCACCTAGACATGTGCCATTATATAAGCAGCCAAGTGTTATGTTGGACGGTTCGTTTCTTGGTACCCCTTGGTTTCCTTGCAACGATGGCATTGTGTGCTTTGCATTTTGAGGAGCAGAGGACACTGACAACAAAGTTAGATCAAAGGATGGGTTCATGAATAAATAAAAATAAAAGCTTAATGTATAACTTATTAGTGGTATCTTGTTTAGCAAATAAAAAATGAGATTCAACTTCAGCATGAATACAGTACCATCCATAAACCCTTGCTTTGAGTTTCTAAGGCTGCTTAAATGAGTTCAGTGTTGCAGTCTGCCCCAGCAACATCAGGTCTAGGGCACAAAACCGCAGATGTATCTCCACTCCATCAAGGGGTTTCAGTTTAAAATTGCCAGCTAACCTAACCTGTACACCTTTGTGGATCTCAGAGGAAAACCAGCGAAAAAAAATAAATGTTCAGGTCACACAAAAACAATGCCCTGGGTTTTGAGTCAGACTGAAGATAGTGAGTGTACACTATACTCTATAAACACAATATATGTGTGTGTAAAAATATTTTCTCCCACTTTCTCTTCAGGGTGTTGTTTACCTCCTTGAAGTCTAATGCCACCAAACTTTCCTTATGCCATGAATATCTGGTATCTTGAGGAAAAGTTACTTGCACCCACAGAAAATGGCACTCCCTCACTCCTATATCCTTTCAATAGGTGGCCAGCCCTGTGTATTTTTTCCCTGGCAGCGTGCTGGGGTATCTGTTTAATAGTTTGAGGCGTATGAGGTTCCAGTCTTCATAACCACGTTTTAATCTCCTTGGTTCGTTTCTTTTTCTACCTTCAACTCTGATCAGTGCTCAGACCATGTGTGATTTTCCCCAACTACCCCCGTACCAAATCACTTATTGTACTCTGTTTTGTTCTTTCTCTCCCAAGAAAAGAACCTGGCTCTACCCTTGGGGTTTGTTTATTGATATATCCTGTCAATTTGACTTAACTTAATAAAAAGTTGACCAAAAAAATTTTTTTTTGAAGGCTTCTGGTGTTCTATAAGATTCATAATATCCCATCTGTTTTATTCATATTATTTGGTTTACTTAAAAAGTGTGGTATACGGACATTTGCAATCTGCTTTAATGTGCAAAGGCCAAAAATCATCCATATATCTGGAATTCGCAGCTAACTGTATACCTCAGCATGACTCCTAGTCCAGGCATTGGTTGTGACACGTTTGGATTATTGCAACTCCTCAGTGGTAGGAGTACCTGCATGTCAAGGTACCAAGCCACTACAGAGGCTGTACGTCTTGTGTTCATCCAGCTGAGACAAGTGCTTGTCACTCCTCTTTTCAGGTCACTACACTTGCTCCCTGCACCAGCATGTATGAAGTACAAACCCTTGATGCTCACTGGGGTTTATGGAGGCACTCATGAGGTCCTATTCACCTTGTCACCCACTCAGGTCTGTTAGCGAGTGACATCTGTTGATGCCACATTTTCATATCATCCTGTTTCAATCCAGACTTTCATTTGTAGCTCCTCAGTGGTGGAATGAGCCACACACCACCATTTACTGCTGATCACCTTACTCAAACCGTGTAAGCGTTTGAAGACACTCTTCCTCTGTGAAAATGTGATGCCAAGTTCTTAGTAGTTAAGAAAAGAGTAACTAGTCTTGTGTTGTTCTGCAGAGCTCTTCACTTACGGTGGTCAATTTTGCAACCTTGGCCTGTAGTACTTGTGTCAAAACAGTCACCAAGCTGATGTTTATGCGATAATGTTAATGTTGGCAAGTGGTATGGATAAAAGCATCTGCTAAGTGAGTAATGAAATGTAACTGAGAAATAAAGAAAGTGAATACTCCATGCTTTGGCCAGGGCGTAACAGAAGGTGAAACAGGTGCAGGCTTGTGTGCATCACTTTAGTGTCAAAGCTTACCTTTTTATTTATCTCTCGCTCTAGTAGATCCAGGGTCTCACATATGTCATTTCTGTCAATGCCTTTGGCTGCTTTTTTCAGGAGCTCAAGTGAGGACTCCTCTTCCCATTGAGTCCACAGCCTGAGCCCCTCCAGGGCCTGGTTGTAGACATCTCTGTGTTCTTCTCGTATGTTCCTCCAGTCTTTGGTAAAACCAAGTTCTCCAAGGAGCTGTGTCCAGTCTTTCCCAATCATCTGTGCCACCAAATGCAATGCATTTTTCCTGTCTCCTACAAAAGAACAATCATGTTATAGCCTGCAGAAGAAATTTTTAAAAACGTGTGCTTGTTTTGCAAAGCAGAAATTCACTAGAAAGAGTCAAACAAACCAGCGGTGCACAATGTTGATACAGAAACTTTGACAACTCTTAAAAAAAGGATCTGGATGGTATTTTGAGATAACAGAGCTATTAGTTTATTAACCATACTTGATGGGCTGAATGGTCTTTTCTGTTTTGTGAAAAGTCTTATGAAATAAGGAAAAATCAACAAAGAGCAATAACTTACTGGGTAGAAACAAAATAATATGGCCAGGCGGCAGTAAGAATTAGTGCACAACTCGCACAAATGTGAGGGTAAAGAGGTACAGGAAAATCACAGAGAGGCCATTGTGCTCTGTCACTATGGATCATGTCTTCCTTGAAGCCACCCACTTTATCTAGAAGGAAATGCTGGAAAATGGGAAGGAGCTGATGAATCGGAATCTTTCAAGGAATATTCCATGATAATGTATTGTGATATCAGGCAGCCATTTTCCCCACTATAAACACATGCCTATAAAAAGATAAGATTATCACTATTCCTTACATGCATTTTAGAGACCCACATATTGTAAATTCCCATTGTGTACTATACTGTATTTTTTGTACTCCTGTCTTTATTCTTTTTTAAACTCTGCCTCGTCTTTTCCTTTTTATTCGGTTCAGTGTTTTTTTATTTTACTCTTTACTTGGTAGCAAATGTTGTACTGATACTCTTCTGTCCTTGTAATGGCAGAGGAGTAAAGCAAATCTTTCTTTTCCAGGCTTGTGACAGGCCCTTTTACTTTGATTTTGTTGACCACCTTGGTTATCATTGCTAGAATCTCTTTATGACAGGCACTTTTTGTGTACATTAATATATGTTTTATTTGTTTATTTCTGTCGGTTGTGATACAAGCAAGTATACACTTGGTCTACCACAGTCAGATATTTATACAAGAAGACATGTCCATTGTAAGGTTAGGAATGTTACCGCATATTCGTTTTACGTCCTCATGTCATCTACAAGTGAATAGGGAACATTTCCCCATCGTTCTTCTCCAGCCTCTGTGCATCCATTTTGTAACCCACATACCCACTGTTGTGGGGTTCTCTTCAGCAAATAACTTCAAGCATTTAGAGATGGAAGTTGTGACACTGATGGCCCATTCAAGCTTGTTTCCAACAGCCATAACTGTACAGCTGAAACTAGAATGAGCTGATGGAGTATGTTAGTGCCAAGTGGGAGACAGCCCAGCAAAGACAAATACAACTTAGACCCTAAGGTTGCTGCAAGACTAAAGACACCTGGTGACTAATAAGTCTTTATGTGAGAAGTGTCAAATTCCATATACATACCACAATTTTAAGAATTACAAAACAATGCCCATTAAGAATGAGTACTTCTTGGCACTACCACAAATCGGCTAGAACCCTGCGCCCTTGAACCCTTGGCACATCCTTTGTAATGGGGCTACTAGTAGTTCATAACTGAAATGAAACCAGATGTACAATATGTGTGACAAAGGCAAATATCTCTTTATTATAATAAAAAAATCCTGGGACTAGACATGACTTTTTCAGAGAGATACTTTCATGTCCCGCAAGGCTTTGTGCCAAGAGATTTAACCAATAAAAGTCAAAGAGCAGATGACAAAGTAGAATTCAAAAACGTTGGCGCGATACACATGCAGAGCAGGTTAGAGATAATGTAAGTACTAAAATTCAAAAGCCTCAAAAAATGAGAGTAAAGATCAAATTGGCGCTAACAAACGGAAATAACAGAACAGCGAATAGAGATCTAATATATTGTTCAGATTTAAACTTTAAATCGGAGACTTGTAGATCGTCTAATTCGTGTTGCCATCGGGAAAAAGTAGTGTTTCTTCCCAAAGAAGAGGTGTATCCGGGAGAATTAAAAGATTTGTTGTTTGGTGAAAGTGAAATCCAGAGATGTGAAGTTGCTGGCGCGTAGTGCAGGTTGAGGATGTTGGCGAACGAAGCGAACCCCCTAATAATATAAAAAAATGTCCTTTATTACAAAAAATATATATAGCATGTAAGTACAGAACATTCAGATACCTTAAAAGTTGAGTGTCATGCAAAATCCATTCAAACTTGTGTCCACACACACTTGGTTGAAAAAAAAAAAAACTCGCCACGGTAAAAACTGTGGTACTCTTTACACCTTTTGCACTTCAGAAGTCTGCAGGATTGAAAAAAATGCAAAACAAATACTTTCTTCAATAATCCACTGTAAGAAAAAAAGTCTTGCAAAAGTGTAAATACAAAAATGAATATTTACAAAGTTCCTCCCTGACCTTGCCAACACAAACTCCCTGGCTCTTCTCTTCTTCAGTATGTAATTGGCAGGTTCTCTCCATGCGTCTTCTTCAGTCCATCTGCATTACTGTACTCCCAACTAACCTCTACGGCCCGACGACTGACCCGCCCACTGTAGCCTTCACTCCCGCTTTTTTTTTACGGCCGTAGGCTCTTTAGCGGCCGATCGCGAGTGACGCTCTAGGCGGGTATTCCCCATTCTAATTCACGTAGCGTGCTAGCTACGCGTAAGTCTCGTTGACCTCCCCCAAAAATTATTATAACATTTGTTATTTTTGTGCGCGCGCGCGCGCTCGCAGCGCTGCCCCAGTGTATATACCACAGCAACTTGTTTCTTCGGCTTCTCGCCGAGGTGACTGCTTAGTGCCTGGTGCTTCACGTTAAGGTTGGCCTCCCTAAAGCGCTTTCTTCCAGGACGGGCTGTCGGCAACGCTTTTACTGTCGCCCACAGTTGTCGGTAAAGCTTCCAGCGCATGTCACGTACTCACCTACGTGCTACACTGAAGAAGAAAAAACAACAAGCAAAGGTACGTGTAACGTTTAACTATTTACAGAGGAATATGCTGACTGTGAATAGTTACACTTGGCTTGACTGCATCTATATTGGTGTGGACAAGAGTGCTTTATCCACCACATCCGTGCCTTATCTTACTAACAGACAGGTTTATAGCTACTTTTAACAATGCCGTTCTTTTCTTAAAATTTAACCGGAAAGTTGATAAAACCTGGAAAGATCAAGTTTTTTTAATCCTTGCTAAATGTGACTGAGTGGTTTGACAGATGTGGGCTCTTACTGATTTTACAAAGCCACATAATGAAGTCCTGTTCTGCATTACATTATTTTTAGTAATTCACTTAATTAGTCCAGATAGATAGATAGATACTTTATTAATCCCAAGGGGAAATTCACAAGTCCATCTCCCCTTTTCTGTTTGTCATTGCATACAATGATACATGGGTTTTAATTATTGGGTGGTCCTTATAAAGCATGGGGTCCTGGAGGGCTAAATCGCTGCGAATTTTCGTTTCAGCCAGTTTTCTAACTAGACGTCAATGTTTGCTTCCAAGAAACTTAGTATTTAATCATTTGGATTGTTAGTGTTTTCATTCTGTCTAGACAGAAATAAATTATTTGTAAATACCTCATGACGCATTTACACAGGTTTAAATAGGGCCACGTTAGTGGGAAAGCTGGCAGTTTCAATATAATTTCCACCGCGTTATTACATGTTGGCAGAGTAAGATAATAGGAAATGAGTAAATGCTGCTGTTTGAAATCTAATCAGTTAAAAGTTCTGAATCGTAACATGTAAGTTAACTAAAGTTAAGCTCACAAAAATAAATCGCTCCTGCAGTAAATGCATGGGTTCTAATTAAGAAACTGAAGTGAAAAAAAAAAAAATCGGCTACTGAAGCCATCTACAGTAGGTCTGTGACTGAGGACCCCTGTTGTGATTTGAGCCACTGCAACTATCCAGGACCGTAATTAAGGCAGCCTGTTGAAAGGAAAGCCACTGCAGCCATCTTGGACTGTAACCGAGGACCCCTGTTGTAAGATGAGCCACTGCAGTCATGCAGGACTGTACATGAGGACCCCTGTTGAAAGGCGAGTGATGTCCTCACGTGCACTCACGCTAGATGTTTTGAAAGGAAACGAGATCAAGTAATCCTACTGGCAGGCACCGTTGTACAGATTCAGTCAATAAAGCATTTGTCTGTTACACATTACAGCAAGCCTCTACTGTGAAGAAAATACACTCCAAAAATACCAAACACTTTCCCTATGTTAGGTCAACAGCTGCATCCATTACAGAGAAAGTTCTGATTTTTATTTGGATGAAATTCAGTGGGATGTTGAGCTAGAATTTAAATGTAGAGAAGAAAGTAACTAACAGATAAAGAGTGAGAACTGAGCAGTGGATGGGATCCAACTCTTTGTGGCTCCATTAGAATAAGTGGATTTTTAAAAGAATGAATATTTTGTTTGTCTTCATTACATTTATTACCAAAGGCTGACACGCTGCAGGACCTGTGGCATGGTTTCAAAGTTGCTAATTTCACTTTGCTTTCTTTACATTTAGTTTGGGCCAGGGAATTGATTTTGTTGTTCATTTTTTTTCTAGATTTCATTTTTTCCCCACCGGTCAAGATTTGTTACTTTATTTTTTTACTATTTTTTGCCCACAAATAGTTCCATGAATTACCAATTTAAATGCTTGAGTAAACGCTTTTGGGTTTCTATTACTAAAACTACATCAAGTACTAAGTACTAAAACTATATCAGTCACACCCATGAAGAAGCATCTCCAGTTATACTGTGCCTTTTATAGCGTCTGGAAATTGTCACTATTGTGGGAGTTGTACTGCAGCAGGATTAAATGGCAAATTTTTCCAAATTTTAAAAATGGCAGCCACTGCACAGCTTACTTTAAAGATGGAAGACAGAATGGCAAATTAACATTAAAATAAAGCATTAACAAATGTGCAGAATGTTCTAGTATGTGACTGAATTTTACCTGTGTTTATTAAAGCTTCTATCCATCCGCATTCTACAACTGCAGTATTTGCACTGCGGTCATAAGATCTACAGAACTACAGTCTCACAGAAGCCAAATGTATAATATACACATCTGGAGACAAACATACGTGAATTGTGCTTCTAACTGGGTGGGAACAATTAGACAGCTCAGGGAGTGTAACTTTTCTACACCAATCCAATGCTTCAAGAAGGTGGCACTCCAAGTAGGAGTCTTGACTTTGAACTGCAAAGAGCAAAAGGTACTCCTGTTAACCTGGCTGCAAGCTTCTGTTTACGACGAACCGTCTACAATCTCCAATTAAAAAAAAAAACAAACAAAAAAAAAACATTCAATATTTAAATGTGTGATGCATGTGCGGAGACCACATTGCATGTCTTAAAAAAATAAACATAACCCATTTTAAAAATAAAAACCTGATGCAAGGGAAAAACGTTTCAGTAGCATCGTGCACTCTGTTGATCAGCGTTAACAATAGTGTAGGAGTTGATGTAAACTTGAAAGAACTGGCAGCTACATTCATGAAAATACGAACTGCAAAATAAGCATTTGAAGTACATGACGTGTCACACTCTGTCAAAAGGACAACCGTTAAGAGAGCTATCAACGAAGAGCCAGCAGAGAGGCAGATTTCAGTACTCAACAAACCCGAATCAACAAAACTGCCGAACGACTCCAGTAAAAGCACGATGAGCCTTCACAGCATTCACCTCATGGCTATACATCTAAATGAACAATAAAAGAAAGTTAATATTCAAGTCTAATTGGAAATGCAAACATATCATAACAAATTAGCCACAGCATTTTAACACATAGGATAGCCATAGACCACAACACTTCTCTAAACTATTTGCTGTTGTTATGTCATATAGTTATGAAGTAGTTAAAATGACAGATATCGTACCAGACCGAGGCACTTCTCAAATGCCTTAAGCGCAGTAGTTGCGGTGGTCTACGTGTGTTTATCTATCTGTTTGTTCGTCTTCACTGTTGCAGTGCTTATTAAAATGTGCCTCATGCTACTGAACTCCTGAATGGATTAACAGAAATTTGAGCCTTTTTTATTTCCTCTCAGCATCAAGTCTTTTGTTCAGTATTTTTTTGCTCTCTCCCCAAGGTCCCAGCAGCGGATTAAATTGAACATGCTGAAGAAAATGGGGGCAGGCGTTTTAGGAAGGTCTGTGGGCGCAGCCTTTGCAGCAGAGGATTCCACTGCCATTCATTACACAACTTTTAATAGGTTGTCTCTATACGTGTACTCTCGTTTGAGACTCACGACTTTCCCTGCGAGACTAACAGAAGAACTAAAGGTTTTTATCCTGAACTTCAAATGCATTTTCCCACTGTTCAAGTAATAACTGGGAGAGCTCCACAAGATGAATGTCTACATTTTGTTACAGAATAGTAGGCCCACTGACTGATGATTTCAACTTCATGGAGGACACAACTGCTACTGTTTAAGGGTTTTGTACACCTTTAAGCTAATTTACAGTCACAGTGTGTGGTGGGCGGCCAGGGCCTATGCCCAGCCGGGACGCCCCTTCAACATATACTGTATTCCGTGGGAGCAACCATGGGCGTCTCAATACCTTCCCCGGGACGCTTGGTGGCAGCCTCCCTGGCTGACGTGGGTGCCTCAGTTTCCCGCAGGTGTCCATGGAAGATGGAGTTCTCCACAGCCCAGTTGGGATCTGGGGTAGCCGCCAGGGGGTGCTGCATGGGTCCCTGAGGCAGCCCAGACAAGTATACAGCCTCGCCTGGAAGTGCAATTAGAGCTCTTCCGGGTGGGCTATAAAAAGGGCCAGCATCCACCACTCAGGAGCCAGAATCGGGAGGAAGAGGACAAGGTTGCCTGGGAGGAGTGGTGGTGCCAGAGGAAGGATTGTGTTGTTGGTATTTAGTGCTTTTGGGACTGTGTATTGCCTGTGGGGTTCACAGGGAAGACGTGCCCCACAGGTGAAGAAAATAAAAGTGTGCTTGGATTTTACACGTGCCTCTGTGCGTCCATATCACAAGTGTCAGTTCCTTGATTTCTTAAAGTTTTTTCATGACTGCTTCATTATGAAAGCAGAGTTATATCTGTATTTTCAGTGTGGTGACCAGTTCCACATCCTAAGTAGCTGAGAACTACATAGCAGGTTGACACAAGGTGTATTTGAAGTGTATGTTGTCAGGGTGTGTGAATATATTTTCTCAACATAAATGCCTTAAGTGTGAAGAGAAAGGTTACTGTATCATTTATGGGGCAAGGTCCATGTATTGATGTCTAGTAGGAAGCCAAAAAGAAGGATTTAAGGGGGTCCATGTTAGTCTCTGGGCTGGAGAGACAGATCAGAAGTACAGATAATGTGTTACTCAGGAATGCAGATGGATTATTGTTTCAAGCTTGGTTCTAGTAGTCCCATGTGGCTACTTATTTTTTTATTCCAGGCTAATTATTAATTAGATACCAGTACCTGTAAATCAGGTAGCTTCTCCCAGTCTGCAATCTTAAATTCCTAAGGAGTAGTTTTTACTATTCAGAAAAGTCAAGCACAATGACACTTTTTACTGGCTAACTAAGAAGGGGCCTGATTGCCTCGAAAGCTTGCTTATTGTAATTACAGTATTTTAGTTAGCCAATAAAAGATGTCATTTTGCTGGATTTCTCACTACATCCATAATGGTTAAGCATGGTACAACACCCTAGTACTACTATTCAGAAAGAAAATAATGCTGGTTTTAGCTGACAGTGTTTTCCTTAACGTTCATTCATTCAACTGCTGAGTTATTATTGGATTATTTGTAGCAGTACCCCATTACTCAACATCACTGGCAGCCAATGCAGACCTCCAGGATGTGAGTTTGACACATAATGTTCATACTCACCCTTGTTAAATCTTAAAGTTCAGACTAGCTCCACTGCTTGTATGCCGATTAGATTTAAAAAATGTAAGATTGCTTATAGAAAAAGAGACTTACCTGTCTTTCTGCATGAAAACATCCATTTTTTGTCCACCTGAGTTAAATCTGCTATATGCCTTTTAAACTTTTTCTTCTTTTTGAAGTACAAACTCCAACCCAGTACTGTAAATGTTAAAAGGCACACCCCGATCACAGAGACAATTGCAATTCTTTCAGTTGTCCAACACCAACAGCCAGTGGACTTGTCTGAACTGTTAGGTTCACTGTTTTTGTCTGTCCCAGAGCTAGATATGTTCTCAGTGACCTTGTCATTCTGTAAACCTGAAAGAGGATACAGAAAGGGGTGTCATTTATACAGTTATTTCAACCAAAATTCTCTCGTGAGCAAAATTAAAATCAAATTAGCTTTCTTGCAGTGACCTGGAGAAGGCCAAGGGGCTACCTCAACAATCTTTGATAAAAAGGGGGGATGCTTAACACTGCTGGAAAGAAACATTTTCAGAATGAACCAGACAAACCTGGAAACTGAATTAGTCCAACATCTAATATGTGTCAATAACACTGAGAACCCAGGGTGGATGGGAGGAATTATTAGTGCTAATTAATGTTGATCACCTTTTTTTGCCAAAGCATTACTTACAGCGAATTTGCTGCATTTGCATTTGCCCTTGTTTATTGAATGACTTACTGATATTTATGGGTGATTTAGGAGAACTTTTTTTCCCAGTGCCCCATAATGCTTTGTGATGCCAGTGCGACATCCCCCTGGAGCTGTAACAGCCAACATTGTATGGGACCGCCCCATGGTTACATAATGCTGATCATTGCATTACAGGCTCTGTGCGACTTAGTGGTAGAACAGAGAAGTAAATAATGCAGCTTCTCATAATTGTATTTTTTATGAAACATATACAGCATAAATAACCAGTTATCTCTGCTTGCCACAAATGTGCAGGTCGATCTTTGAGTTCCACGTTGGTATAAGTGAATGAGGCGTGCATAATTAACTACATGGAGATAAAAAGCAAACCTTGAAGTAGCTTAACCCCCCCTCCCCATCTCAATACAGGAGACTCTATGGAAATAATAACGAAATAATAACAGAAGAGAAGACATTTCTATCTTTTTGATAGAAGAACAAGTGCAAAGCTTTAGCACAGACAATTTATTGAGCCTTCAGCACAACTTCAAAAACATAGAATGAGCCAGCGGCTTCAGTCATGATACGCCACGTTGAGTTTTCTGTCTTTAAAAGATCTATATATTTTTTTCTAGCTTTTGACTATGATCTCTCCATTTCTGCGAAAGTGCTTCAACTATTACTTCAATTTACGGAGTAGGAAGAACAACAGTGAACGGTACAAAACGTGATGCTGAGAAAATTGAAACATGTATCAAAAATGGAAACTACCGACGGTAATGTTATTCTGTATTAATGTTAATGTTCTTCTGTCTCGTAATTTTCCTTTAAAATTCTGTTGTATTATGTTTTGTTAATATATTGTGATATGTAGGCAGCTTGTGATGCGCTGAGCAGGAGCAGAAAGGGTGGAATGAATGTTGTAAGTGATGGGACTGGGTGAAGGGATTCTGTTCTTTAAGGGGTTAACACGCCTCTTAGGACATGAGAACAGACAGGAGAAGTTAGAAGAAAAAGAAAAGTGCGGCAGAAGGAAGTTTTAAGTAGGGAGTCCAGAATGTAAGTGGCAGGAGATAAACTGATTGGTAGGGAAAGCTTTCTTTTATTGTTTTTGGAGATGTGCTCTGTGACCCAGACAAAAGAGTATAAGACAGGGCACCGTTTGTTATGGAATGAAGACTCCAAGTAAAACGTAGAAAACTTCAGTACTTCTGAGTTGTATTTGCTTATTACACTGGTCGTTTCAATATTCAGTCAGTCAGTCATTTTCCAACCCACTATACCCTAACACAGGGGCATGGGGGTCTGGAGCCAATCCCAGCCAACACAGGGTGCAAGGCAGGAACAAAGCCCGGGCAGGGCGCCAGCCCACTGCTGTGTTTCAATATTATATTAGTTAATTAATATTGTTAATACTATATTATAATTTATTAATATACAGTAGCTTTGTTTTGAAAAAAAAAATTGACCATTTGCTAAACTAATCTACTGTATATCATTTTTAAAGTAGCTGTTCTGTTATCTGTCTTTTCTCTTATCTGTCACAGCCTTGGTCCTGACCCCTGATGGATAATGGAGGTTTTACTGTACTTGTTTCTTACCAGAACTTATGCAAATAATAAACAGAGTATAAATCTTTAAAAAAAAAAAAAAAAAAAAAAAAAAGGTCTATCGTTTACTAGGCAGCAATTTCAAATTTTTCTTAATCTTTTCTTTTTCCAATTAAAAATATAAGCTGCTGCATTTAAACAAGCTCACTGTCCAAACTCAAGTGGTATCTGTTATAAATTCAAGGACAAAATAAAGGTCTGAATTCCTTAACGTAACTTTTCTTGCTGTTTGTCAAATTGCACAGGACGACTTCCACGATTACTTTTTTTTTTATTCCAGTTTATTACTCTACTTTCTTTAATGTAAAGGTTAATGTAGCAATCACCTTTTGTTCACTTATAAAACAAGCTTGTTTATACTGCAGGAAGTTTGCTGCAAAATGAAAAAATATAAGCACTAGTGATGAGCAAACCCTGTACAATGGGTTCGCCAAAACCACTGAAATGATCAAGATCTTTGCCACACTTTGTGAAATGCATTGAAGTCTATGAGTAAGGATGTACTGAACCAGTTTTGAGTTGATTATAATGACGCAATAGTATTTTATACATCTCTGAGTGCTACGAAAGTTTCTGCCAGTGTTTCTCTGTGTCTTAAATGACAAAAGATGCAGACGGAACAAATACCACAAATAACATACAAGAAATGGCGACAAACTAGCAATAAATAAATAAAAAATAGTTGATCATTGCACTTACAGATTTCCCATCTTGGGGTACAAATTGGCCATGCCACACAGCGGTGGTGTGGGACTGGCTTATTCCATTTTTTTGATGTTGCTTTGGGCACACCGGAAATGTCTGTTTTATTTCTAATTTATCTGTGCAGATACTTTCATCAAGAAGAAAGAAACATGTTGTAAATTGTAATAAATCTTCTGCTTTTACTGTTTCAAAGTGTGACCTGTGTTTTCTTATAAGGGGGGAGCTGGGGCTTCTTTAAGACTTGTTTTGGGATAATAGCTGAGCGCATGTGTAATTAGCCATGCAGTGCTGTGCTGTCAGCTCATTGGGATCAGTATTACCAATTTGGTGGCAGTACTCCTAATATTCTCATTATGGTCAGCTAATGTACCTCTCAAATGAAATTACAGCACTTTTTTTGTTTTATTAAATACATGCAGGATGGAAAACCATGGGGTTGAAACAACGATGAGCAGAAGAGTGGAGCTTTCCTCTTCGTGAAATGAATGTGGTTACAGATGGGGAGAATATCGCATTGCACTATCAAGTGCAATGGGGCTTTTATTTTACTTTCATTGTGTGCTTGTGACTGAGTGATGACCACTACAGCAACGATCTTACAGTAAGCATGAATGTAAACTCTGCTCAAGGCTGCTACAGCTCTGTGATGCAAAGCATAATGTGGCGTTTAGAAAAAAAGTGTATGCCTAAGAAAGTTGCCCAGCGAACTGGAAAATGTTCCGCAAACAACAAGTTTGCTGTGAAAATCAATTTGGCAATTAACAATAATAACTACAAATTGCTAAAAAAAAAAAAAAAAAAATTACAATAATTGCAAGTACCTAGGTTGGTAACTTCAGCCACTGCCATTAGTGGTTCTTATTGTGTGTTTATTGTTCTCCATTGTTTCAAGATAAAAGCTAAACTAAAAACACTGGCAAGGTCAGTGAGGATGAAATAAAGATCATACTTTATGAATGATTCAACACTTTGTGTCAAATAGAAAACCTTAACTGATGAAACTATACCTTTATAGTTAATATACATGCTAAATGAAAAATAAGCAGTTGATTTTTAAGGATGTCAGGCATAGTTGTTATCCCTCTCCTTTACATTTTAGTTTTCCTCCCAAATCCCAAAGGCTTAGTTTTGATTATAGAAGAATTTCACTGGAAAACGTGATATTTAAAAAACCACATTTGGGTCCCCAATCTTTAAAGCAGCTTTGTATTGCAATACTTTTATATTTATGGAGACAACAGTGGCATTTTGTTGTACAATTAACCAATGTGACAAATCAAGGGTGTCTTCATTTCCTTTGGTAATTCCACCACCCCTTCACACATATTTTGCTCTTAATTTGTATTAAATTTCTCTTTGAGATGTTACATTAACATAATATGACCTTACAAAAGACACAATAAAAAAATTGAAAAAAAATCACTTACTTGGTTTTGTAACAGACCTAATGGGCTTTGGACCACAAACGTTGTCAGCACTGACATTACCAAAGGCTATCACTGTCAAGTTCTTGGCAAGGCAGTTTGTGTGGGGTTTACAAGTGGCAGTGCTTGATGTTACATCAGAGTATGCATTTACACACCGCTTGCACATAACATTTGAGACATTCGTGCCCGGTTTGTATACTCCATGGCCAGGGAAACACGGTCGGTGCCTGATGCACTCACTGTCCAGCAGGTATGCATTATCTTTGCATCTGCACTCCCGTTTCTGTGTCCTTGTACATGACAAGCTTTCCTCTTCATACTCTCCACAAGGTTTCCGGCAAGTTAAGCATTTCTTCATGTTTGAAGGGTAATCCATGTACGTCTCGCTTTCACAATCCTCGCATTCAGTTTCTTTATCTGCAGTGCAGTCATTTACAACTTTTTGCCCGGCTGAGCATTTTCTGCAGTGAATAGTTATGCCTGCATTGTCTTTAATTGTGTACATGTCTGCTTCTGATGCAAAACTTGGCTGAACTTGGACGAAGAGCATACACAGAAGAAGTGCCTGCAGAAAAGACACAAACCTCTTAAAACAATATTAGAGTAACCCCGCAGAACTTGAGCAGAAGCCTCAATACCCGAAGCACTTCTTTGTAGACAGGAAAGTGAGAGCCCACAGCAAAACATCCAGTCATGGTGTTGAAGATATAACCATTGAACCATTTAAAAGAACTGTAACTTAGAGACTTGGGTCAGTTAAACTCTAGCTAACCAAATAAGAAAAATGAGTGATCAGTATTATTTTTTTTTTTAGCACATCATGGCTTACAAAGTAAAGATGCTTACAGGAAGGAAGATTATTATAAAGTATGTGTGTGTTTGTGCCTGTGCATGCATGCATATAATGTAGGGTTTAGAGCTAGAAAGTACACTTTATGAGAATGATTTGAGAGTTCATATAGTCTCATCACTATCCATGACCAGGAAATTTAATATATAAAAAGGCCAGTTGCAAGTTATATACTCCATGGCCAGAATTGCTGGTGCCTGACACTCTCACTGTACAGCTGGATAGCTGACGCATACCTTGGGTTGTCGTGATGAGAGGTCTGTGGCGCAGTGTAGTTTTTAAATAAATAATTGCATCCTGTGATTTGCAGGCTCCAATCGGATGCAGGTGTGCGTAAGCGTGCTTCAGTCTGAGGTGGATTGGGGTGCTTGTACGTGTAAATGCAAGCAGATCAGTCAGGTGCCTCATTCACACCTCAGAGTGGACAAAGCACCACACCTGCGTCTAATCAGGCAGAATAAAAAGGAGCCTGCATGGCAAAGGGGGGATAAGAAAGAAAAATCAAAAAAAGAAGGTTAAAGGAATGGAGAGAAGGGCAGGAATAGGATAGAGCCAGTGCGATACAAAAGGGAAGCAGGCAAACAGGAAAGTGAGCCCCAGGCAAAGAAGCCTGTGGTTGAAGGAGCTGAGAGTTGCTCCTGCTAAGCAGCCTGGGAGCAGAAGTGAGCAAACTACTTCAGGAGGACTCCCCGGCAAGGCCAGGGAATGGCAACAGGAGCTGGAAGGAGTACAGAATTAGTGCAGCGCACTGTTCGTGCTGATGGACCCGAGTCAAATCAAAGGGTTGTCTGCGCCTGCTGGGTGATGTCTCCTTGTGCCGGGGAGCTGTCAGATTTTTAAAAAGCAGCACCGAGGCTCTTGATTTTTTAAAGAAAAAATGTTCACCCTTGTGTTTCAACCTCGCTTTATGGAGATATTTATTTAGATATTTTAACCTCCATGATTTTCACTGATTTTATTGATTATTTATTTATTGGAACGATTTATACCACTGCACTTTTGGACACTGTTTATTGTTTGCTTTTAGTAAAAGCACTGGCCCATTTTTTGTGTTCTCATTTGCCCGGCTCAGTACATGACTATCGACAGTTATGGGTTGAAAAGGCCCCCGGATGCAACAAGGAAGCATGCAGCCAACCCGGACCATCACAGTGGGCTGTGTGAAACGGCCAAGTATGTTATGATGATATATTTTTCCCATATCGTTCAATATCAGCAATTATTATATTAACTTCAAGTATGAACAGTATTCTGAGCCCCAAATAAACAAAAAAGCTTATTATTAAAGCTGCACATTTTATCTTAAATTACCTACTTCAGGAGTAAAAAATAATTTAAATTGAGTGCAAGCAATAAAAGAGGTACAGCATATTAGCCTCATAAAGTGAACAATGGGGGGGTGAGTGAGATATGAACAGCAATGTGGGGTTTAGTGGTTGCTTGCACAGTACATTGCAGCTACTCACCTGTAGTTAGAATATGAACAGACAGGCTATAACAATCCAACAAGAAAAAATTAAAAAGAAGATGAAGTCTCATGCCTCACTGCAACTAAAAATGTTGGTGTTTTAGCAAGATGGCAAAGATTTGACAGTCTTGTGAAGGAAATGACAGGCTGACTTAACTCATGCCACTGCTGCCACTTTTTATAGCATCACAGGTGTCTGGGCTGGTCACCATTCTGCGCCTTACCCAACTACTGCCACACCTTTACATAATGTTTTTGATTTATTTCTACTGTGTTGCTTGCTGTATGTGGAGAGAAAAGGCATTTGCATTGACAATCATGTAAAATGTGTTTTTTTATTTCTGTCTCAGCCATTTCTGAACAAGGTTAGCATAAGCTCTCAAAAGCTGCTAATGTCTTTGAGAGATGTGCTCCCTTGATATTATCACAGGAAATGACAGGCATTGTTTGTGGTACTGCATGGGACATATTGTAGAAAGGCTGGTAGATCATCATCCACTAGTACAAAGATGGACGTTTCCCTTCATTAATTTGGCGGCATCAAGAGTGTCCACCTCAGCTTCAGAGACTAGTTCATGGGTAACAGTAGTGACAGCCAGAAGGTCAGCATATAAAGCCAGGACTATGGAGTCAGAGTCATGGAATTGGAAACAATTATTTTGTTACTAGACCGATTACCATTACATATAAAATGTAATGTGTTAAAATTTCCAATTTCAGATATTCTAATTCAAATAAACTATTTTCTCTACTATCATTTCTGGCAGCAACAGCCATCATACACACTAGTATCTTGATAAAAAAGGTATTTTCTGTGTGACCTCAAACATTTGACTGGTCGGAGTTGGTGTCGGTGGTACCATAAATTGAGGAGTTGGAGTCAGAGTTGAAGGTTTTGTGTAATGACTCCACAGCTGTTTAGAGCACTGTAAATTCTTACTCACAGTTTCCAGTGCTTTTCTTGGGTTATAGCTTTTTGATATTTTAATATTCCTGCAGACTGATATTTTTTAGTTTTGTGTTTTGCTCCTTACAATGTCTTCATGTATTGGTCCAATGCTGTGATTCTGACATCTCCTTTAAAGTGACCTGGACATAATATTTTTCACCCCGAATATATTTTACATTTTGATTGTCCATCTTAGCCAGTAGTACCAATGATCTAAAAGTGGATGACGTTTAGGATGTTTTTATGCGTTGATGACAGATGACACTTAAGGTGCTTTTACTGATTTAAAACGCAAAACCAGGTCAAATTGCACCTGAAGAAGTTGTAAGGTTTAAGAATGTGTTTTTTGTACTCATTCGGGCCTTTGAATTTGTGTCTTGTCTGTTTTAAGAATATATTTATGCTGTGTATGAATCATTGTGTCCATGAAATTGTACATTATGTTTTTATACTACAGCTATTTTTTGCCAGTTCTGCCTTTTCCATTTTTTTTTTACCAAGGCGTCTGATTTTCTTTTGGCATAGGGCCATAGGCCACCTCCATAGGGCACCTCCTATTCCAAAGACTTCCCTCTGGTAAACACGCTGGTGCGGTGAAAGGTAAAATGACAGTTTTTTCCATGTGCTGTTGTTCTGATGAATCTGGTCTGAGTTTCTACTCCATATCTATAATAGGTACTGTATTTCTGAACACCACTGACTTTTCATATTTCATTGTATATATCTCCTTATATTTTGTGTTGCCCTTGTATATTTCAGCAACATCTAACAACCAAGTCCTAGAAAACATTCATGTACCTGTTTCTGAATCTAACTATTGTCAAAGACTATATGCTTCACTTGTAACCATATTGTGGTAGCTATTACTCAGAGGATCACCCCTTTCCACTTCTCTTACTCTACCTTGATTAGAAAAGATGATATCTACACAGGCTTCTCCAGGTGTTAGGCTTAATCGAATGAAGAAGACTAAAGATACAAGTGGGTCTGAACATGCTGTGGCTGTGTGCACCTGGCAAGTCAGCTTGAGGGCATTAGGAATAGACACCCTGCTAAAGTGTCAAAGATGTACAGGCAATGGGTCACTAACCAAAAATCTAGTTTTATAGTATCAAAAGCACCAGAAGCAAAATAAACCTAAAAATCTCCATATTGTGGACATGGAGAATGCATAGTGTCTTATGACAGAAATGGTAACATGCATCTGCTGCTTAAAAACACTAAAAATGATAATTACCCATAAGAAGATGAGCCATTCAGTGAATAAAAGATTTAATATACACCCTTCTTGTGCAATACATCAAAAGATCCTGTCACTTGGAACAACACATAATCCTAGGCATGACTCAGAATAGCAATAACAAATGTGATTATTTTATATGTGAGAAAAGCCTTTTAATTTTGTTGTCTAGTAGTATGTGATATCATTCAGGCTATTATCCCAGTTTATTTAGATAACCTCACATGTTCTCCCTGTATCTACATGGATTTTTACTTCAGGTTCTCCACTTACCTCTCACATCCCAAAAACATGGAAGTCAGACCAATCGAGGACACTAAATTGTGTGAGCAAGTGTAGGAGAGTGAGCCCAGCAGTGTGCTGCCACGTTAGCATTATTTTCTTGGCTCTATTTGCATGTAGGATATGGTGACCAAAGAACAGGACTCCCAACTCCAAGTTTGCTGCTTTGGTTCTCTCTGAATAAGTCACTTAAAGTGCCTGTGCTCTTGAAGTACTAAATTCTGGCACCAGTCAAAAGTCTGGACACACCCAGACATTTTCATGTTTTTCATAGAAATTGATGCCTTGTTTATCAAGATACCATTAAACTGATTTCAAAAATACAGCCAAGACTAGTGTTGCTAACGGCTGTTGCAACTTGAAATTACAATTTTTTAATTATCCACTTATGACTGCAAATCCCCATTTTCAGCTATAATTCCTCCAGTGTCAAAACAGTCAGCTACCTTAGTTTATCCTTAATTAGTTATTTTAAAAGCTAGATTATTAGAGAAACCTTTTTAATTGTATTAGCACCGCTGAAACCTGTTACTCTGTTCACTTGTGTTACAAGGTACTGGCATTCATAAAATTCAATTCTGGGTTCAAAAATGAAATAACATTCTCAAAAAAATGTTAAGTCTTATTTTTTTTTTAGAATGAAGGTTATTCCATGTGACACATTGTTATGAAACTAAAGATTTAATACAAAGATGTCTGTTAACATCTTGAGAGAAAAGGGCAAACTGGATCTAATCAGGACAGAAAAAGAAGGGAAAGGCTGAGATGGACAAACTAAGAGGATAAGAACATCAGAGCCTGTAGTTTAAGAAACAAAAGCCTTACAAATTCTCAGTTGTAATCTTCCTTAGACCCCAAATACCAGTGTCATCTGCAACAACGATAAGACAACTCAAAGATGCTGACCATAATAAGCTAAGGGAGTTTATCATTAGGACATTAAATGAATGTTTGCTGAAAATAGGGTTTTGTAGTCACATGTGAGTAATAAAAAATCAGTCATTTCAAGCAGTAATAGCCACTAGAAGCACAGAAAATGTTTTGGCTATATGTTAAATCAATTTAATGGAAATTTAATTAAAAAAGGCATCAACTTCAATCAAAAAACACAAATTTCCAGGTGTGTCCAGAGTTTTGACTGGTACTGTGCACATATTTGTCATGTCATTTTCTAACTGGCTTAATCCACACTAGGGTCATGAGGGGAGCTTGAGCCTATCTCAGCTAGCATAGAGTGCAAGTCAGGAGCAAACCCTGGACAGACGTCATTCCATCATAGGGCAACCTCACACACACCCACATTATGGCCAATGTAGTGTTGATAATGTACCTAACCTGCATGTTTTCAAACAGTGGGAGAAAACAGGAGCAAACCCATGCAGACAAGAGGAGAACCTGGTAGGCAAACCTTAATCTCCTGACTGAAAAGCAGTAGCACTAGCTCTGCGCTATCGTGCTGCCCGTGTACATCGTTTTAGTAGAAACCTGCACTCACCACAGAAGGTTGCAATAAGAAATGAAAGATTTTTGCTTGCTTAATGGAATAAGCAGGTTCAGAAAATAAACAGAATTGCACACCTTTCGCTCTATTTAAGTGTTTCAAGACAAACAGCTTGATATCCAGCCACTAAAATGAAACTGTCAGAAACTGGAAAATCTTGTCTAAAAATCCATGTTGCATTACATAACAGTAATAATTATATATTCAATTGCACATTTAAAACTGCTCAAGGACAAAAAATACATAAATCCGAACAACTGAAAATATGTCTGCCATTCATGTATTTAATTCTTTTAAAGTCAATCAGTAAATATTTCTTGTCATATTCTTGTCATATTAACTGTTTTAATCTCAAACCTCTCCCTAAAAGACAAGCAAGTAGATGCATGAAGCCTGCTACAGTCATTGTTTTTACATTAATTAACCCCCAACTTCTCAACTGGTTTAGCCATCAGTTATTACTGTACTGTTATTACTGTATTACTGTAGTTTAGAGTACAGTAAGCACCAAGAGTACAGGATTTTTTTCACATAAATGGGTTGATCAAATGAATTCAGTTAATTGAATCAAAGTGCCACTCACTAGCTTTAAGGGGCCTTGGTATCTCTTTTAAAGCTGCCTCACACCAGAGGATTCATTAAGCCTAGAATTACTAGAAAATTCTCACATTTTGAAGATGCATTGTTCAGAAGAGAGAGAACTGCAGGAAGAAACTCACAGTGATGCAATTGAACTATGCAGACGCCACACAGACAATATCAAATTTGAATCCTGACTCTTGAAACTGTGAGACTGCATAGCAAACCATTGTGACAATATGCTACCCCAATGAAGCACATCCCTTAAAAACATAAATAACTTTTAACTGGCAGTAAAATGACAATGCATATGCGTTCTTTTCAATATTACTAGCACAAGCAATATAGATGCAATTATCTGTAGGGATTAACTGGAACGGAAACTCTCACTTTCCTGATCTTCGGCATCATCAAACATTGAAAAACAGGTGTTTCTGTGTCATTGACTCATCAAGTAGTGGAATGTTTAATGTGATACCTATTTCAAAAATTAATTTTTTAGTGAACCCTTTTTTATGTTTGGCTAACACATTAAGGCTTTAACAGCTTAAAAAGCAATAACGAAATATGACAATTTGTAATCCTGGTACTTGACATGCACAATATGCATAACATGAAGGAGGCACAAGCACCCCTTAAATAGTCATTTGTTAAAGTTTGATCTATTTATATTTAATTAAAAAGTTAAACGTTCAGTTGTTTTATTTTATTTTCATGAAACACACATAAAAAGTACTGTTATGATATAAATAGTTTAGATAAGTTTTTCTTGTGGATGACATTTCCATTGCACTGTATGCATGTATTGGTTATAAAGCAGATGCAGTGATAGCCCCAGCACAAACTGTCATGCACCTTTTAAGATTTTCAGGTGAAAAGAACAAAAGTTAGAAGTCATTCTTGTCAACAGAAAAATATACCTTTAATGTTCATTATCTTCAGTTTTCTTTATGTCGTTCAAGATCAACAAATTGTTTGCTAAGTCTGACTTTTGCAAAATAGTTCAAACCAAACAATCTGTCTGCTACTGCTAAGCTAACACCACCAACTGCTGCTTGTGTGATTTCACCAGACAGTATGTTAGGAGCTGTTCACCTGCCTGCTGAGACTGAGCCAGAAGAACAGACTGAAGGTAATGTGACCCCATTCTGTAGTAATGTCACCAGTGTAACCAAGGCAGACAACTTTTACTCTCTCTGGCTGACATTAAGAAGCATTTTGAAAAATACAAAAGAATAACATTTTACCTTAGTAGAACAGTGAAAGTGGCTTATTTAGGCTCATCAATAGAAGAAATCAAGCACTGTATAGATTCAATTTCTTACCTTTTGTTACTGTAAACAATTATCTCAGGATAAAGAATAAGCAGTATATTGATCCAATCAAAAGAAAACGTTTCATATAAGTCAGTACTACTTTAAGAATACGTTTGATTTATTTTTTGTAATTGTTGAATGAGAGAAAGAGAAGTGGCACAGGCTTTTGTTCCAACCCAATTACTTAACTGAAATTTACCCTTTGTCAGTAACAGAATGTGGATCAGATTAATAATATTCAGTCCTTTAATTTTTCCTGTTCCTTTTCTTTCCAAATAGTTTATTAAACCAGAAATTTTATGTTGAGCACTCAGTTATATGTGGGGCCAAGTAAGATCTGATTTCTTCAAATTACGTCTCGAGGGTAACTATGGCTTCAGGTTTTTATTCCAACCAGTTTCACAATCAGTGACTCAGTTTACGTCTGGCTGATGATGTTGTTTAATCTTGTTTTTTTTTTCTTTTCTTATTCTGCATTCAGAAAATCGCAGCAGTGTGATATTTACATTTAGGAATATTACACAGTTTTAAATGCTTAACTATTTCTGTCATTTTTTTTTCAATTAATTCATCTTTTTCTCTGTGGAATTTGCTCCTTTAATTGTAATCTAACAATGACAATTTTACAACAACCAGAACCAGAACACCAGGAAAAGCACAATAAAAAGTGTGGTGATGATGATGAACATCTTAAACATCAAGATTAAAAAGACATAAAATCATCACCAAATAAAGTAATAAATACATGCTACATAGTATTCCAGTAAACATTCAGAAAACCCCATTTTGTAATTTATGAACTGACAGGTAAGAGACCAATTAAAAGAAGAAATTGGCAGGGATGAAAATTTGCTACTACAGTGGAGCCAGGATTGAATTTGGGATCCACTGAGTTATTAGATGGTGAACTGCTAGTTCCTTTGTCATTTCCATCTCATTGTTAACTGGCAGGTGGTTAAGAAAGCAAGAAATGATTAAAATGCACCAAAAGTCTAGAATGCATTACTAATTAGAGATACGCCAGACTAACTCTGTGCATCATATAAAAAAAAAAAAAAAAACTCCTAAAAAGCCACATTTTTAATTTGCCTCTTTAAAGCTACATTTTTGTTCTGTCTTTAATAAACTAGATCTGCACAGAATTATCATACTCTCCAATGAACCTGCAAACTTCATTAATCTTTACTTTTTTCTGTTTTCTCTTTTAGTTCTTCTGTGGTGGAGTTCTGCGCCACCACCATCTGATCAAAGTCCTCTGCAGTTGCCTGTGATGTTTAAATGCCATGAAACAAAGCCTTAAAAAAATTAAAAATACATAAAATAAACAACTACTTAAGAACATTAATGTTAGGCCTTGAACCCTTGCAGATTTTGTTTGCTTTTTTCTTCAGCGTAACTGGAGTTTTTCTATCCACCCTGGGCCACTGACCTTATCTTTGGACTGTCATTTAGAGACTTAAACAATCCTATATTTAAGGACTCTAGTTCTCTTAATTATATATCTTATGTAAGTGTGTATTTTTATACTATTATGCATTATTTTTCTTATCTAGTTTTAATTTGCTTTTCTTTGTGTGTAACTACTTCTTTGACATCTTGTAAAGCACTTTCAGCTATACTTTGTATCTAAATGTGTGATCGAAATAAATGTTGTGAACAGCTGTGAATGCAGCTGCTTAGAACTAAGAGGCAAATTAAGGTTTAGAAATTATATTATTTGAGTTAAATAAAATAGAGCACAAAAAATATTGTTTAAGCAATAACTGTGTCAGTAGTGATAAATAGCTTTGAATCAAGAAACTGGTTTGAAACAAACACCTGTAGCCACTGTGGTCCACCAAGGCTGCACTTGAGGACCCCTTCTGTAATATGGGGTGTGGCATGCGCATATATTTCAGGTAACATACATGTGTACAATTTATTAAAAGAATTATAGTAATGCAGAAAGGATTTGTAAATTAGCTTAAGGGCCTGTATGTAAAAAGTGATTATGGCATGCATACTGTTTTTCCTTTTGTTCATTAATAAAAATATTGATTGTTCTTGTTCATGAAGCATTAGTTGTCACAGAAGATAGTTGGATGCTGTGCTCCATGGTGATAATTTTTCAATTTGATCCTCATTTACTGCATAGTATAGGTATCAAAGAGCAGCACAGCAGTTATAAAGACATACCTGTATATAACGGACTGACATCTAAGCAATTTAAAAGTCACTTTACTCATATAGGAGTGTCACCTTACGGACCACATGACTTACCACTGTGACCCAGGTGATCCATCAACCACTGATAAAGTTTCTAACATGGCTTGCTAAAATAAATTATAAACAGCCATCAGAGATAATAACCATCACTCCACTTCCATTATAGAGATACATGACACTTTCTCAATTGAGTCAGGGAAGCCACCAAAGCTAGCAGTGGCACTACTATAGGGAAAAGCTAATTAAACTTTATGATACAGCTAAGATATTCTATCAGCATGCATTTCTATTTCGAGACGGGTAACTTGCATGTTGAAGTGATTGTCAGATTAGCTCATTTAACAGTTTTGTGCTGTTAGTGTTTAAGGATGCACCAGATTTTCAGACAACAAAAAGGCACATTAAGTATTTGGTCAAATGAGTAAAAATGCCATTTTTTTCTCCAAATGTATAATGATCTTTTCACTACTCTTCTGCACTGGTAATCGATGAGGCTTTCAAATAGCTCTTCCGTTTTTGTAGAGAATGAATAAAACGTCATGCCACATTGAATTGTGGGACATGGCCACTATCTTTAGAAGACTGCACTTGTTTGTTTACAATGAGGAATAAACATATTTTTACAAAAGCAAATGGACAAAGGAAAAGGGCCAGTTCTACCATACTGGTGAACTAGGCGGTTACGTAGAGCAGAAAAGCTTATGAGGGATGGGGGGGATACACAATATTTCTGTAGCAATGAGTTCGAAAAACAAGGGGGGGACAGCTCATGCATGCAACAGATGGAAAACAATTACTGTACCTTCAAGGCTTCATAGTTTGGGCACAACATTTTCATCTTTACCTAGCAAAAAAGTTAGAGCCAGACTTGCAATAAGGGAGAAAAAAGGACCATACCAGGGCAAATAGCACTGGGACAAGTGGCAACACTATTTAAACAAGGTGAGCTTAATAAGAATTTGGACATCTTGCCAGCCAAGAAATAAAGAAAGAACCCTACCAACTAACTCTGCTCACATTTTGTTACTGCCCTGAAATAAGAGTAAAAAGCCTCTGTTGAATATATAAAAGCAGATCACATGGATTCACTTTAATAGTCGAATGTTTGAACTTAGCATGTGGTTATATTTCAAAGTGATTTGATCATGTTGTAATTAAGTGCTTAAAATGGGATTAAAGAACAACTAGAAGACGTTGAGGGTGATTGTGGCCAATCACACCTGATGCCACATTTAATAATTAGCTGAGAGGCTAATTCAGGTGTTTGGGCAGGAAAAAAACATTAAAAAAAAGTGCTGGGCACTGAGCAGTGAGTCCTGAGGACTGAAAACAATACAACTTCCCAAGTAGTATGGAGTTCTATAGGTGGTTCACTGGTGGAAATCCAGAATTAAGCTCTTAAATCGGAACTATTTATGTTTTTAATGAAAAGATGGGAATGTTTTCACTTACATAAACCATTCAAATTGAGTAAAACAATGATGCTAAGCAATGACTAAATTGTGTGAGGTTAAAATAATCAAAAAATACTGTCAAAAAACAATTGTGCAATGCTAACCTAACTAGTTCATGCCGGAGTAGGTTTATCAAACTGTATATATAATTTACTTAAATTAATTACATTGAAGTAACCAACCCAGCTACAGGGGATGCACAACTGTGTTTCTTCATGCCAGTCCCAAGCACAGATAAATGGAGAGGGTTATGTCAGGAAGGGCATCCGATGTAAAATTTTGCCCAAATCAATACAGTATGTGGACAACAATACAAATTTCCATACTGGTGAGAGAGGACATGCAGGCTATGGGTGTAACAGAACAAGATGCAGAGGACAGAAAGATATGGAAGAAGATGATCCGCTGTGGCAACCCCTAGCGGGAGCAGCCAAAGGAGGTAGAAGAATTACATTGAAGTAACCCAATATTTATGCGTTGAAAGAGTGCAGAAAACATAGGGCACTTTAAATGCAAACAATTTATGTAAAACTGCTATCCACATTCAAATGAGTAAATCCAATTAATTGTTTTTAGTGTCATGTTATTTTCTAATCCAGAGAAGGGTCATGGGTTGGGTTAGGGGTGACGTCAGGGCTGGAGCCTATCCCTGCTGGCATAGAGCATAAGGCAGAAACAAACCCAGCAGACGGCACCAGTACATCACAAAGCCAACACACACAGGTACCAAATACACCCTGGGGCCAATTTAGTGTCAACAGTTCACCATTTCTTTAGCCAGTGGGAGGAAACTCGCACAGACACAGGGACAACATACAAACTCCATGCAAGAAGAACCCGAGATGTAAACCCCAGTCTCCTTACTGTGAGGTAGCAACATTACTACTGCCCCATATTGCCATCATTTTTTTGTGTTTTGTTTATTTACTTATGTATTTTCATTGCAGTTTTTAAATATTTACTCTTTGAAAAGGCTGGTTTCAACAATAAAATAATTTTTATCATCTTATGGTTTTAGAATTCAATTTCATTGAAAAACACTATTTAATGCTATTTAAAATATTCCAGAACCTGCAGACCACTTAAAAGGCAACTGCCTTCAGGAGTATTGTAAACAAGCAGCTCTTTTCTTACAGTGATTTAAAGTAAGAATGTTAAAGACACAATATGATTCAGTTTAATGAACAAAAGCACTCCTTAAAGTCTTCCATTTGTTAAAACATATTTATGTAACATTACATACTATACATAACTTTACAAATAAAATCTTTTCAATTATATGTTCACTACAGCAGGGTTCGCCAAGTTCGGTCCTGGAGGACCACCATGACTGCAGGTTTTCATTCTAACCCTTTTTAATTGAGTGCCCCGTTTGTGCTGTTAATTAACTTCTTGTGAATTCATTATAATTTAATTGCTTTTTTAAGATTTGTTCTCCTGAATTTCTTCATTGTTCCTCTGAATTACTTCATTTCTTTCCTTAAATGGCACCCAAACAGAAATGAAATGTGAAGTGAGGGAGCCAACAGACCAACTAAGTCAGGGCCTCAAACTCCAACTAATTTCACTCAAACCAGCTGCTTAATGAGGTGCCAATTCCTGTCGTTAATTAAACCAGTTCTTTAATTTCATGGCTTGTTGCTGCTCTCGTGGTGTATTAGCAGATATTTTCAAAATTGTTGATTTTCTCTTTTCTAAGAGCACTATTAAAATGTTTTGGGGACCTGAGCAGATCAGCGTTCCTAAGACCATCATCTTTCGTTATTTTCAGATATTGTATGATGGACACCAGTTGTTTTGGCTCATTTTGTATCTCATTATTGTTTGGCTGCTAATTAAGGAAAAAAACAATTAAGGGGTCTGAGTCTTCAAGAGCAAATCAATTAAAATTAGTTCAAAAGACATTAATTAGCAGCAAAAACAGGTCACTCATTCTGAAAAGGGCTAGAATGAAAACCTGCAGCCACGGTGGTCCTCCAGGACTGGAGTTGACGACCCCTGCACTACAGGACAAGGGTCTACATCAGCAGCATTGAGCTTCAAACGGGAACCAGCCCTGGATGGGGTGCTTGTCTGTAACAGATTACTCTAATGCTCATTGACATCATTGCCAATTTAGAGTCCAGCCTTGAGGATGATTTAGGCGTGGAGAGGAAGAGCAAACTCCACATTAAAACTGAATGGGCTGGGTTTTAGTTTCCTACAGCGCTGACCATGCTGGTACACATCTCCTCAAAAATCAACACACGAAGGAAAACTGAATGCAGGGCTTGAAATGCATGTTCACCGGACACAAAGCTTTTCTGTCAGCCCACAGTTAAATAGTATTATTTTCTCGGTTGTCAATGCTATTCAATATGCATGCAATAATTTTAAAAGGGTGATATCATAGTGACCATTAGACAACTTGTTCCAATTTGGCCTATTTAAAGACAGATTTTTTTCATTATTTTCCACATGAAGCACCTTATTTATGGTATGAAGTGTGAAAAAAGTTTAGAATAACAATAGCAAGTAACACACCAAATTTAAAAACACTTGAAACGTGAGGGGCTATTAATTTTCACATTTTTTTGTTACTCTCAGTACTTCCAACACGGTTCAGGTTGGCATCCTTCATGAACCCGTTTCCAAGGGGAGTTTTGTTGGATGCTAAAGCCTGTGCATTTCTTAACAAGTGTAACAAGCGTTCTTGTAGTTAAAATTGCAGTAACGGTGCAGTGCAATAAAATGCAGTCTACAAAGATCACCTAATGCCACAAACAATTAACTGAAACTTCAGAAGACTCTCCTAGTGCATCTTTAAGCTAACAGTTCGTTACCCTGGTCTGCATGTATCTACTAGTCAATTCAATTTAGTCTTGTATAGCACTCTTCACTAAGGATACGTTTAGAGTGCGTATTCATATATAATACAATGAAATTAAATGGTGAAATAATCCAGATATTCATAAAGACACATATTAAGTCACCTCTGCTGTCCTGTTCCCTCAACTCTGTGTATAAAAGCCAATCAAGTTTAAATTAGAAATCTTAAGTGCAGTCAAATTGGTCTCACATATTACCTACTGACTTCATTCTATTTCTGTTAACCAATTTGAAAGCAATCTTTTAAAAATCTATAAAGAAAAACTAGAAATGAGCTAATTTAAAAAAAAAAAGTATCTGATGTGCTTTGTTTCTATATTTTCATTATCTGTGAAAAGTAAAATAACAAGCTCCAGTTTTCTATTACTGTCACTTTTCTCCACCCATTCTTTCACATTTATATCTAAAACAATCTCATATTGTACTAATGTATTCTCTAATTATTTGGAGATCTCTGCTCTCATTCAGGAGATTAGCTCAAATGGAAAAGGTCATGTAAATATGCCATAAGTTCCTTGAGACTAACTTTAAAACAATCTTTTCAGACACGGTGGACTATGTTGTACAACAGATTCCAGTTTACTGGAGCGAATTGTTAATAATGTTTTATAATCGGCTTGGTAGGGAAAATGGGTGTCATGGGGTTCAAAGTGGCAGAGTGATGTACCGCGTTAGTCACTTATGGATGCAATGAGAACTGAAGCAAATGACACGTTTTATTGGCTGAGTAGCTTACAATATGCAGGTTTTTGAGGCAGCTCAGGCCCCTTCTTCAGTCAAGGAGTTATCATTACACTTCTTGTGGGATTCAAAGGAAAAGCAGTATGTAGAAGGAGTCTGTCTACAGATGCTAACACATAAGCAAATTCATCTGAAATGAAAAGCAGCAGGCACATAACAAGACAATAAGTGCATTTGCCTAAATATAGCCCTTTGTGAATTCAGCTGAAATAAAACAAGGACGCATGTGTTCTAGGGAAACTGACAAGCGTGTCTTCAAGTAGCTAAAACCTTTGTGAACTTAACTAGTAGGCCCATCTTTAACAGCATCATAGGCTCCTAGGCAAAGTAATACACTGGGGGTCCCTGTTTTGATAGCAAAACAGATGCATACAGTATATAGGCATCAGAAACATTGTGGGCTCATATGTTCCTGGGGCCTCCAGCCAGTGCCCATGTATTAAGACCACCACTGAAAAGCAAGGGGAATAACACGAGGCACATTTGTGGAGTAAATGGAAGAAGCTGTCCCAGTTTCTGTTAAAAATAGCCTGAACAACTGCTAGGATAAAAAAGGGAAAATAAGGAATATGCCCTGATGTTGTTAAAATATCTATGAAGTATTATAGAGTGAAAATTAGTATGGATGGAGCAAATGATATAAAAAAAAATTAAAAAGGTAACTTAACTTTGAGCTATGTGAAATCAAGCTGGTATGATCAGCATGGTCTGAGAGATGAACAACATAGCAAACTGGAAAGCTGCCTGTAAACAGGCTGAGGCAGCTCTGGTATTTGTGAATTCAAACGGAATCAAATACCAGATTTATACCTGAGCAGATGATAGGTGATGTTGATCTCTCATTGCTAAAATGGCTAATAAGAGCTTGGCTGGAATGAAAAGCAACAATCTATTCCGATACTGTATATGTTAATTGTTGTAATGAGAGCAGCTTACATTTTTAAATGGAATAAAAAAGTAAAACTGTATGAAGAGTAACAGGGAATGTAAAAACTGGAAATGAGCTCATGACGACTGTCCATCACTTTGCTTCCTCTGCTCTAATTCATCGATTACACAAAAAAACTAACACCCACAGGAAAACCGTTCTGGCTACAGTTATTTTACCAAGTTCTTGTCTTCTCCTTTATAAAGTTTAACTTTTAAATTGCCTAAAAGAGTCTAGTGCGAGCAAAAAGGATGTGGAGGAACTGTACAAGTTTCCAAGTCTCCGCACGTCCACTGTTGCTATCAAAAGTCGAAGAGGAGTTGCGACGAGTAAATGCGTTAACAAGACCATTATAAAATCACACAGTTTCATTTGATTACTTTTTCTTTTTTAAGTTCATTTGCCATTCGGATATATCTACTATTGTTATGAGTATTTATACGCCAATTTTTTTTTTAAATCCGGTGTTCACTTTTCCAGATCCACCACTTACAAAATGAAAGTTAACACGAAAGTGGAAGCAAAAAAAAGTAAAAGGACATCGGAAGTTCTGAATCTTATTAAAAGTGAACTCGGAGTAAAGTGGCACTGGTAAGAAGGTTAAAAACGGACAAGTTAAGCCTGTTACTGTGCATCGATTGGCTCGTGATCATTTTTTGCGAGGAATGATTGTTATCTGTGACACTTAATAAAGCAGAGCCAGACCGGAGTGGATCTCGGGAAAACCACTTTACTACAGTTCAAATAATAATAACAATAGTGCCATACTCACAAGGTGCCAAATCGCGGCCATCGCCCACCGGCTCAAGCCGATTCCCGCTTGAGTACAGAAAGGAGCCGACACGGCAGAAGTTCCCCCGAGGAGTGTCAAGAGTGTTCGAGATTGTGCGCAGACGCGCCTGCCGGGCGCCGAGCCAGCCTCTGATGCCTCTCTTCTCGGCGTAAAGTTCACGCAGGTGTGTCGGGGTAAATCGAGGCGGTTCTCAAACGGGCTGGCTCTGAAAGCATTCTTTTACACGCACCGCCCGAATAAGAAGATGAAAAGCCCAACGTGAGCTCTCTAAACAGGTTTGGCTGCCGGATGTTGCACAACATCTCGTGCTCGGCGATATACTGGAGCCGATCCTCATTTGGAATTGTAAAGTAAGAACGCCAAACCAAGAGAATGGATCGATGTAAAATATCATTTCGAAATGTCATTCTAGAAACTAAACATTTTTTTAGTTGGGCGAGAACATGGCAGCTCAGAAAACTAACCTTCTCGACCTTTGGCATTGTGCTACGTACGAAATGGACCGAGACTGACACCAGCCGAACTCATCGCCCCATCTCTCACTGGCTTCCAAAAAGATCGTACCTAAAGACGAGACGCTTTTGGCTTCAGGCTCGTTTGACCAACCTACCTAAACTAATCTCTGGTTAGCAAGGAACGTCATCATTTTCCTTTTCACACCCCTTACCTGCTGCTAAAGTGAGTCCAGCAGCCCCCCAGTGCCTCCTTGTGCCCTTACACTGTATCACACCCACTGGAGCCTCCCCAGTTAAAGTGCTGCTCCTTTAGTGCTATCCAGTATAACCCATTAGCCTGAAGATCCCCCTGAGCAGCCTATCCTGATGAAAATGAACTTCTGTAAGCACTGGATGGTATTCATGTTCCCATAGAAACAACTTATCCTGGTAACTCTGGCATTTGTGTTATGGAGGACATCCTACAACTCAACATAATATTTTACTTTACTCCCCCCAAAATCCACCCATATTGATCTTGCTAAGGTGAGTAACAATTCC